>NW_026646501.1:0-148376 GCF_949987535.1 Balaenoptera acutorostrata
GTGAAAAGCAGCTAAACCCCATTATAAAAATAAATTACTTTTCAAAACCCGTGAAACAAAGGCAGTGAAAGAGAGAGAAATTCTTACAAAATTCGTTCAGGGGCTGTGATGCAACCTGGATTGACCATATCTAGACCCACAGCTGATTGAGACATAAGGGTGGACACTCTTGGGGCTGAGAGGTTCGGTGAGGTTGGGTGAGCCAACGCAGACCCTTTCAAGTAATACTGCATGGTACCCATCCCATGGGTCCCAAATCTCCAGGTTCAAGGGCATCTTCCTACGTCGAAAACAGGCATGAGAAACCCAGAAGATGGTACACCGTGTGATCGGGAAAGGTTTCTAAAACGCACCTCATTTCTCATCTCCTTTGCTCGGGTTCGCCATTCCAGCCGATTTACTAGCCATCTCCCTCCTTGGAGAATCAGCACCTTTAACCTCCTGTTCCGTACAGGTTGCAATTTGTCCTGAGGATGAACGGGAAGAGGGGGAACCAATGAGAGACTAGCTCTAGGGGTTGGGACAGGCACAGGTCACTCTATTTTCCCATCAGGAAGAAGAATTAAGCACAAGCTCAGCCTGCCCCCCAGAACCAGAAGAGGGCCTGAAGCAATCCTGCGCTTTTGCGGCCAGCTCCCAAAAAAGCGAGTTGAAAAATGGAGCTCAGGGGCACTGCAATTCACAAACCTGCAGAGTTTTAAATGATACCTCTCGTCCACAAATATATTAAGGGAAGGCAACGAAGAGGCTTTGAAAGCAAGGCAGAATCGCAGGAAACAGATTTCAGGAGGTAGATTCGAATCGCCTTGAAAGCACATGAAAAGCGGCAAAACGTGGACAATGATGCCCTTGGCCAAAAAGGGCGTATGCGTTTTTTCCTGAATATATTCAGGAAAAAAACGCATACGCCCTTTTTGGCCAACCAAGCAACCTGGAAAGGCCAATCAGCGCTACAAAGAAGTCTCGCTTCCCAGCGGGCAAAAGGGCCATGCGGAAAAAAGTGTCCAAACCAGAAATGCAGGACCGGCCATGGAGAAATGGGAGCCTTGCTACGCTGATGGGTGGGATGTAAATTGCCAACAGCCACTCTGGAGAAGTGTACGGTGTGTTCTGAAACATCTAAAAAACACAGCTTGGAGAGCATAGGGCACTTCCACTCATGGGCGTATAAATTGGGAAAACTAAAAATCAGCAAGACACAGGCACCCCAAAGTTTAGGGCTGCTCTGTTGACAAGAACCCCCACTTCATTACACCTTAAATATCCTAGGAAAGAGAAAAATGGATAAAGAAGTGGTGGTCCTCATGTACAATGGAATATCACTCAGCCATGAAATCCACGTCATAAGGCTAGTAGCAGCACGATGAGTGGATTTAGGTACGACGATTCTAAGTGAAACAAGTCACACAGAAAAAGACACTTATCATAAGATATCACTTAGAGAGGGAATGTAAAAACCGCTACACTTGAACTGAATTACAAAACAGAACAGAGTCACACGTTCAGAAAACACACTATGGCTGCTGAACGGGAAAGGTGAGGTGGGGTGATGCATAAAACAAGGGTTTCAAATTAGCTCCGATACCGTTCCATAAACCCAATATGTAAGAGACAAGACCTATTCCTTTTTCAGTGAACTGGACTCAACACCCCCTATTCACCGCACAAGAATATATCTGACTAGTAAGAATCTTCAACCCTATGTATTGATATCTCTCTGTAAGTGAGTCAAGGGGGTGTAAAGCGGCATAAACACAGCCGTGAAAAGCAGCTAAACCCCATTATAAAAATAAATTACTTTTCAAAACCCGTGAAACAAAGGCAGTGAAAGAGAGAGAAATTCTTACAAAATTCGTTCAGGGGCTGTGATGCAACCTGGATTGACCATATCTAGACCCACAGCTGATTGAGACATAAGGGTGGACACTCTTGGGGCTGAGAGGTTCGGTGAGGTTGGGTGAGCCAACGCAGACCCTTTCAAGTAATACTGCATGGTACCCATCCCATGGGTCCCAAATCTCCAGGTTCAAGGGCATCTTCCTACGTCGAAAACAGGCATGAGAAACCCAGAAGATGGTACACCGTGTGATCGGGAAAGGTTTCTAAAACGCACCTCATTTCTCATCTCCTTTGCTCGGGTTCGCCATTCCAGCCGATTTACTAGCCATCTCCCTCCTTGGAGAATCAGCACCTTTAACCTCCTGTTCCGTACAGGTTGCAATTTGTCCTGAGGATGAACGGGAAGAGGGGGAACCAATGAGAGACTAGCTCTAGGGGTTGGGACAGGCACAGGTCACTCTATTTTCCCATCAGGAAGAAGAATTAAGCACAAGCTCAGCCTGCCCCCCAGAACCAGAAGAGGGCCTGAAGCAATCCTGCGCTTTTGCGGCCAGCTCCCAAAAAAGCGAGTTGAAAAATGGAGCTCAGGGGCACTGCAATTCACAAACCTGCAGAGTTTTAAATGATACCTCTCGTCCACAAATATATTAAGGGAAGGCAACGAAGAGGCTTTGAAAGCAAGGCAGAATCGCAGGAAACAGATTTCAGGAGGTAGATTCGAATCGCCTTGAAAGCACATGAAAAGCGGCAAAACGTGGACAATGATGCCCTTGGCCAAAAAGGGCGTATGCGTTTTTTCCTGAATATATTCAGGAAAAAAACGCATACGCCCTTTTTGGCCAACCAAGCAACCTGGAAAGGCCAATCAGCGCTCCAAAGAAGTCTCGCTTCCCAGCGGGCAAAAGGGCCATGGGGAAAAAAGTGTCCAAACCAGAAATGCAGGACCGGCCATGGAGAAATGGGAGCCTTGCTACGCTGATGGGTGGGATGTAAATTGCCAACAGCCACTCTGGAGAAGTGTACGGTGTGTTCTGAAACATCTAAAAAACACAGCTTGGAGAGCATAGGGCACTTCCACTCATGGGCGTATAAATTGGGAAAACTAAAAATCAGCAAGACACAGGCACCCCAAAGTTTAGGGCTGCTCTGTTGACAAGAACCCCCACTTCATTACACCTTAAATATCCTAGGAAAGCGAAAAATGGATAAAGAAGTGGTGGTCCTCATGTACAATGGAATATCACTCAGCCATGAAATCCACGTCATAAGGCTAGTAGCAGCACGATGAGTGGATTTAGGTACGACGATTCTAAGTGAAATAAGTCACACAGAAAAAGACACTTATCATAAGATATCACTTAGAGAGGGAATGTAAAAACCGCTACACTTGAACTGAATTACAAAACAGAACAGAGTCACACGTTCAGAAAACACACTATGGCTGCTGAACGGGAAAGGTGAGGTGGGGTGATGCATAAAACAAGGGTTTCAAATTAGCTCCGATACCGTTCCATAAACCCAATATGTAAGAGACAAGACCTATTCCTTTTTCAGTGAACTGGACTCAACACCCCCTATTCACCGCACAAGAATATATCTGACTAGTAAGAATCTTCAAACCTATGTATTGATATCTCTCTGTAAGTGAGTCAAGGGGGTGTAAAGCGGCATAAACACAGCCGTGAAAAGCAGCTAAACCCCATTATAAAAATAAATTACTTTTCAAAACCCGTGAAACAAAGGCAGTGAAAGAGAGAGAAATTCTTACAAAATTCGTTCAGGGGCTGTGATGCAACCTGGATTGACCATATCTAGACCCACAGCTGATTGAGACATAAGGGTGGACACTCTTGGGGCTGAGAGGTTCGGTGAGGTTGGGTGAGCCAACGCAGACCCTTTCAAGTAATACTGCATGGTACCCATCCCATGGGTCCCAAATCTCCAGGTTCAAGGGCATCTTCCTACGTCGAAAACAGGCATGAGAAACCCAGAAGATGGTACACCGTGTGATCGGGAAAGGTTTCTAAAACGCACCTCATTTCTCATCTCCTTTGCTCGGGTTCGCCATTCCAGCCGATTTACTAGCCATCTCCCTCCTTGGAGAATCAGCACCTTTAACCTCCTGTTCCGTACAGGTTGCAATTTGTCCTGAGGATGAACGGGAAGAGGGGGAACCAATGAGAGACTAGCTCTAGGGGTTGGGACAGGCACAGGTCACTCTATTTTCCCATCAGGAAGAAGAATTAAGCACAAGCTCAGCCTGCCCCCCAGAACCAGAAGAGGGCCTGAAGCAATCCTGCGCTTTTGCGGCCAGCTCCCAAAAAAGCGAGTTGAAAAATGGAGCTCAGGGGCACTGCAATTCACAAACCTGCAGAGTTTTAAATGATACCTCTCGTCCACAAATATATTAAGGGAAGGCAACGAAGAGGCTTTGAAAGCAAGGCAGAATCGCAGGAAACAGATTTCAGGAGGTAGATTCGAATCGCCTTGAAAGCACATGAAAAGCGGCAAAACGTGGACAATGATGCCCTTGGCCAAAAAGGGCGTATGCGTTTTTTCCTGAATATATTCAGGAAAAAAACGCATACGCCCTTTTTGGCCAACCAAGCAACCTGGAAAGGCCAATCAGCGCTCCAAAGAAGTCTCGCTTCCCAGCGGGCAAAAGGGCCATGGGGAAAAAAGTGTCCAAACCAGAAATGCAGGACCGGCCATGGAGAAATGGGAGCCTTGCTACGCTGATGGGTGGGATGTAAATTGCCAACAGCCACTCTGGAGAAGTGTACGGTGTGTTCTGAAACATCTAAAAAACACAGCTTGGAGAGCATAGGGCACTTCCACTCATGGGCGTATAAATTGGGAAAACTAAAAATCAGCAAGACACAGGCACCCCAAAGTTTAGGGCTGCTCTGTTGACAAGAACCCCCACTTCATTACACCTTAAATATCCTAGGAAAGAGAAAAATGGATAAAGAAGTGGTGGTCCTCATGTACAATGGAATATCACTCAGCCATGAAATCCACGTCATAAGGCTAGTAGCAGCACGATGAGTGGATTTAGGTACGACGATTCTAAGTGAAACAAGTCACACAGAAAAAGACACTTATCATAAGATATCACTTAGAGAGGGAATGTAAAAACCGCTACACTTGAACTGAATTACAAAACAGAACAGAGTCACACGTTCAGAAAACACACTATGGCTGCTGAACGGGAAAGGTGAGGTGGGGTGATGCATAAAACAAGGGTTTCAAATTAGCTCCGATACCGTTCCATAAACCCAATATGTAAGAGACAAGACCTATTCCTTTTTCAGTGAACTGGACTCAACACCCCCTATTCACCGCACAAGAATATATCTGACTAGTAAGAATCTTCAACCCTATGTATTGATATCTCTCTGTAAGTGAGTCAAGGGGGTGTAAAGCGGCATAAACACAGCCGTGAAAAGCAGCTAAACCCCATTATAAAAATAAATTACTTTTCAAAACCCGTGAAACAAAGGCAGTGAAAGAGAGAGAAATTCTTACAAAATTCGTTCAGGGGCTGTGATGCAACCTGGATTGACCATATCTAGACCCACAGCTGATTGAGACATAAGGGTGGACACTCTTGGGGCTGAGAGGTTCGGTGAGGTTGGGTGAGCCAACGCAGACCCTTTCAAGTAATACTGCATGGTACCCATCCCATGGGTCCCAAATCTCCAGGTTCAAGGGCATCTTCCTACGTCGAAAACAGGCATGAGAAACCCAGAAGATGGTACACCGTGTGATCGGGAAAGGTTTCTAAAACGCACCTCATTTCTCATCTCCTTTGCTCGGGTTCGCCATTCCAGCCGATTTACTAGCCATCTCCCTCCTTGGAGAATCAGCACCTTTAACCTCCTGTTCCGTACAGGTTGCAATTTGTCCTGAGGATGAACGGGAAGAGGGGGAACCAATGAGAGACTAGCTCTAGGGGTTGGGACAGGCACAGGTCACTCTATTTTCCCATCAGGAAGAAGAATTAAGCACAAGCTCAGCCTGCCCCCCAGAACCAGAAGAGGGCCTGAAGCAATCCTGCGCTTTTGCGGCCAGCTCCCAAAAAAGCGAGTTGAAAAATGGAGCTCAGGGGCACTGCAATTCACAAACCTGCAGAGTTTTAAATGATACCTCTCGTCCACAAATATATTAAGGGAAGGCAACGAAGAGGCTTTGAAAGCAAGGCAGAATCGCAGGAAACAGATTTCAGGAGGTAGATTCGAATCGCCTTGAAAGCACATGAAAAGCGGCAAAACGTGGACAATGATGCCCTTGGCCAAAAAGGGCGTATGCGTTTTTTCCTGAATATATTCAGGAAAAAAACGCATACGCCCTTTTTGGCCAACCAAGCAACCTGGAAAGGCCAATCAGCGCTACAAAGAAGTCTCGCTTCCCAGCGGGCAAAAGGGCCATGCGGAAAAAAGTGTCCAAACCAGAAATGCAGGACCGGCCATGGAGAAATGGGAGCCTTGCTACGCTGATGGGTGGGATGTAAATTGCCAACAGCCACTCTGGAGAAGTGTACGGTGTGTTCTGAAACATCTAAAAAACACAGCTTGGAGAGCATAGGGCACTTCCACTCATGGGCGTATAAATTGGGAAAACTAAAAATCAGCAAGACACAGGCACCCCAAAGTTTAGGGCTGCTCTGTTGACAAGAACCCCCACTTCATTACACCTTAAATATCCTAGGAAAGAGAAAAATGGATAAAGAAGTGGTGGTCCTCATGTACAATGGAATATCACTCAGCCATGAAATCCACGTCATAAGGCTAGTAGCAGCACGATGAGTGGATTTAGGTACGACGATTCTAAGTGAAACAAGTCACACAGAAAAAGACACTTATCATAAGATATCACTTAGAGAGGGAATGTAAAAACCGCTACACTTGAACTGAATTACAAAACAGAACAGAGTCACACGTTCAGAAAACACACTATGGCTGCTGAACGGGAAAGGTGAGGTGGGGTGATGCATAAAACAAGGGTTTCAAATTAGCTCCGATACCGTTCCATAAACCCAATATGTAAGAGACAAGACCTATTCCTTTTTCAGTGAACTGGACTCAACACCCCCTATTCACCGCACAAGAATATATCTGACTAGTAAGAATCTTCAACCCTATGTATTGATATCTCTCTGTAAGTGAGTCAAGGGGGTGTAAAGCGGCATAAACACAGCCGTGAAAAGCAGCTAAACCCCATTATAAAAATAAATTACTTTTCAAAACCCGTGAAACAAAGGCAGTGAAAGAGAGAGAAATTCTTACAAAATTCGTTCAGGGGCTGTGATGCAACCTGGATTGACCATATCTAGACCCACAGCTGATTGAGACATAAGGGTGGACACTCTTGGGGCTGAGAGGTTCGGTGAGGTTGGGTGAGCCAACGCAGACCCTTTCAAGTAATACTGCATGGTACCCATCCCATGGGTCCCAAATCTCCAGGTTCAAGGGCATCTTCCTACGTCGAAAACAGGCATGAGAAACCCAGAAGATGGTACACCGTGTGATCGGGAAAGGTTTCTAAAACGCACCTCATTTCTCATCTCCTTTGCTCGGGTTCGCCATTCCAGCCGATTTACTAGCCATCTCCCTCCTTGGAGAATCAGCACCTTTAACCTCCTGTTCCGTACAGGTTGCAATTTGTCCTGAGGATGAACGGGAAGAGGGGGAACCAATGAGAGACTAGCTCTAGGGGTTGGGACAGGCACAGGTCACTCTATTTTCCCATCAGGAAGAAGAATTAAGCACAAGCTCAGCCTGCCCCCCAGAACCAGAAGAGGGCCTGAAGCAATCCTGCGCTTTTGCGGCCAGCTCCCAAAAAAGCGAGTTGAAAAATGGAGCTCAGGGGCACTGCAATTCACAAACCTGCAGAGTTTTAAATGATACCTCTCGTCCACAAATATATTAAGGGAAGGCAACGAAGAGGCTTTGAAAGCAAGGCAGAATCGCAGGAAACAGATTTCAGGAGGTAGATTCGAATCGCCTTGAAAGCACATGAAAAGCGGCAAAACGTGGACAATGATGCCCTTGGCCAAAAAGGGCGTATGCGTTTTTTCCTGAATATATTCAGGAAAAAAACGCATACGCCCTTTTTGGCCAACCAAGCAACCTGGAAAGGCCAATCAGCGCTCCAAAGAAGTCTCGCTTCCCAGCGGGCAAAAGGGCCATGGGGAAAAAAGTGTCCAAACCAGAAATGCAGGACCGGCCATGGAGAAATGGGAGCCTTGCTACGCTGATGGGTGGGATGTAAATTGCCAACAGCCACTCTGGAGAAGTGTACGGTGTGTTCTGAAACATCTAAAAAACACAGCTTGGAGAGCATAGGGCACTTCCACTCATGGGCGTATAAATTGGGAAAACTAAAAATCAGCAAGACACAGGCACCCCAAAGTTTAGGGCTGCTCTGTTGACAAGAACCCCCACTTCATTACACCTTAAATATCCTAGGAAAGCGAAAAATGGATAAAGAAGTGGTGGTCCTCATGTACAATGGAATATCACTCAGCCATGAAATCCACGTCATAAGGCTAGTAGCAGCACGATGAGTGGATTTAGGTACGACGATTCTAAGTGAAATAAGTCACACAGAAAAAGACACTTATCATAAGATATCACTTAGAGAGGGAATGTAAAAACCGCTACACTTGAACTGAATTACAAAACAGAACAGAGTCACACGTTCAGAAAACACACTATGGCTGCTGAACGGGAAAGGTGAGGTGGGGTGATGCATAAAACAAGGGTTTCAAATTAGCTCCGATACCGTTCCATAAACCCAATATGTAAGAGACAAGACCTATTCCTTTTTCAGTGAACTGGACTCAACACCCCCTATTCACCGCACAAGAATATATCTGACTAGTAAGAATCTTCAAACCTATGTATTGATATCTCTCTGTAAGTGAGTCAAGGGGGTGTAAAGCGGCATAAACACAGCCGTGAAAAGCAGCTAAACCCCATTATAAAAATAAATTACTTTTCAAAACCCGTGAAACAAAGGCAGTGAAAGAGAGAGAAATTCTTACAAAATTCGTTCAGGGGCTGTGATGCAACCTGGATTGACCATATCTAGACCCACAGCTGATTGAGACATAAGGGTGGACACTCTTGGGGCTGAGAGGTTCGGTGAGGTTGGGTGAGCCAACGCAGACCCTTTCAAGTAATACTGCATGGTACCCATCCCATGGGTCCCAAATCTCCAGGTTCAAGGGCATCTTCCTACGTCGAAAACAGGCATGAGAAACCCAGAAGATGGTACACCGTGTGATCGGGAAAGGTTTCTAAAACGCACCTCATTTCTCATCTCCTTTGCTCGGGTTCGCCATTCCAGCCGATTTACTAGCCATCTCCCTCCTTGGAGAATCAGCACCTTTAACCTCCTGTTCCGTACAGGTTGCAATTTGTCCTGAGGATGAACGGGAAGAGGGGGAACCAATGAGAGACTAGCTCTAGGGGTTGGGACAGGCACAGGTCACTCTATTTTCCCATCAGGAAGAAGAATTAAGCACAAGCTCAGCCTGCCCCCCAGAACCAGAAGAGGGCCTGAAGCAATCCTGCGCTTTTGCGGCCAGCTCCCAAAAAAGCGAGTTGAAAAATGGAGCTCAGGGGCACTGCAATTCACAAACCTGCAGAGTTTTAAATGATACCTCTCGTCCACAAATATATTAAGGGAAGGCAACGAAGAGGCTTTGAAAGCAAGGCAGAATCGCAGGAAACAGATTTCAGGAGGTAGATTCGAATCGCCTTGAAAGCACATGAAAAGCGGCAAAACGTGGACAATGATGCCCTTGGCCAAAAAGGGCGTATGCGTTTTTTCCTGAATATATTCAGGAAAAAAACGCATACGCCCTTTTTGGCCAACCAAGCAACCTGGAAAGGCCAATCAGCGCTCCAAAGAAGTCTCGCTTCCCAGCGGGCAAAAGGGCCATGGGGAAAAAAGTGTCCAAACCAGAAATGCAGGACCGGCCATGGAGAAATGGGAGCCTTGCTACGCTGATGGGTGGGATGTAAATTGCCAACAGCCACTCTGGAGAAGTGTACGGTGTGTTCTGAAACATCTAAAAAACACAGCTTGGAGAGCATAGGGCACTTCCACTCATGGGCGTATAAATTGGGAAAACTAAAAATCAGCAAGACACAGGCACCCCAAAGTTTAGGGCTGCTCTGTTGACAAGAACCCCCACTTCATTACACCTTAAATATCCTAGGAAAGAGAAAAATGGATAAAGAAGTGGTGGTCCTCATGTACAATGGAATATCACTCAGCCATGAAATCCACGTCATAAGGCTAGTAGCAGCACGATGAGTGGATTTAGGTACGACGATTCTAAGTGAAACAAGTCACACAGAAAAAGACACTTATCATAAGATATCACTTAGAGAGGGAATGTAAAAACCGCTACACTTGAACTGAATTACAAAACAGAACAGAGTCACACGTTCAGAAAACACACTATGGCTGCTGAACGGGAAAGGTGAGGTGGGGTGATGCATAAAACAAGGGTTTCAAATTAGCTCCGATACCGTTCCATAAACCCAATATGTAAGAGACAAGACCTATTCCTTTTTCAGTGAACTGGACTCAACACCCCCTATTCACCGCACAAGAATATATCTGACTAGTAAGAATCTTCAACCCTATGTATTGATATCTCTCTGTAAGTGAGTCAAGGGGGTGTAAAGCGGCATAAACACAGCCGTGAAAAGCAGCTAAACCCCATTATAAAAATAAATTACTTTTCAAAACCCGTGAAACAAAGGCAGTGAAAGAGAGAGAAATTCTTACAAAATTCGTTCAGGGGCTGTGATGCAACCTGGATTGACCATATCTAGACCCACAGCTGATTGAGACATAAGGGTGGACACTCTTGGGGCTGAGAGGTTCGGTGAGGTTGGGTGAGCCAACGCAGACCCTTTCAAGTAATACTGCATGGTACCCATCCCATGGGTCCCAAATCTCCAGGTTCAAGGGCATCTTCCTACGTCGAAAACAGGCATGAGAAACCCAGAAGATGGTACACCGTGTGATCGGGAAAGGTTTCTAAAACGCACCTCATTTCTCATCTCCTTTGCTCGGGTTCGCCATTCCAGCCGATTTACTAGCCATCTCCCTCCTTGGAGAATCAGCACCTTTAACCTCCTGTTCCGTACAGGTTGCAATTTGTCCTGAGGATGAACGGGAAGAGGGGGAACCAATGAGAGACTAGCTCTAGGGGTTGGGACAGGCACAGGTCACTCTATTTTCCCATCAGGAAGAAGAATTAAGCACAAGCTCAGCCTGCCCCCCAGAACCAGAAGAGGGCCTGAAGCAATCCTGCGCTTTTGCGGCCAGCTCCCAAAAAAGCGAGTTGAAAAATGGAGCTCAGGGGCACTGCAATTCACAAACCTGCAGAGTTTTAAATGATACCTCTCGTCCACAAATATATTAAGGGAAGGCAACGAAGAGGCTTTGAAAGCAAGGCAGAATCGCAGGAAACAGATTTCAGGAGGTAGATTCGAATCGCCTTGAAAGCACATGAAAAGCGGCAAAACGTGGACAATGATGCCCTTGGCCAAAAAGGGCGTATGCGTTTTTTCCTGAATATATTCAGGAAAAAAACGCATACGCCCTTTTTGGCCAACCAAGCAACCTGGAAAGGCCAATCAGCGCTACAAAGAAGTCTCGCTTCCCAGCGGGCAAAAGGGCCATGCGGAAAAAAGTGTCCAAACCAGAAATGCAGGACCGGCCATGGAGAAATGGGAGCCTTGCTACGCTGATGGGTGGGATGTAAATTGCCAACAGCCACTCTGGAGAAGTGTACGGTGTGTTCTGAAACATCTAAAAAACACAGCTTGGAGAGCATAGGGCACTTCCACTCATGGGCGTATAAATTGGGAAAACTAAAAATCAGCAAGACACAGGCACCCCAAAGTTTAGGGCTGCTCTGTTGACAAGAACCCCCACTTCATTACACCTTAAATATCCTAGGAAAGAGAAAAATGGATAAAGAAGTGGTGGTCCTCATGTACAATGGAATATCACTCAGCCATGAAATCCACGTCATAAGGCTAGTAGCAGCACGATGAGTGGATTTAGGTACGACGATTCTAAGTGAAACAAGTCACACAGAAAAAGACACTTATCATAAGATATCACTTAGAGAGGGAATGTAAAAACCGCTACACTTGAACTGAATTACAAAACAGAACAGAGTCACACGTTCAGAAAACACACTATGGCTGCTGAACGGGAAAGGTGAGGTGGGGTGATGCATAAAACAAGGGTTTCAAATTAGCTCCGATACCGTTCCATAAACCCAATATGTAAGAGACAAGACCTATTCCTTTTTCAGTGAACTGGACTCAACACCCCCTATTCACCGCACAAGAATATATCTGACTAGTAAGAATCTTCAACCCTATGTATTGATATCTCTCTGTAAGTGAGTCAAGGGGGTGTAAAGCGGCATAAACACAGCCGTGAAAAGCAGCTAAACCCCATTATAAAAATAAATTACTTTTCAAAACCCGTGAAACAAAGGCAGTGAAAGAGAGAGAAATTCTTACAAAATTCGTTCAGGGGCTGTGATGCAACCTGGATTGACCATATCTAGACCCACAGCTGATTGAGACATAAGGGTGGACACTCTTGGGGCTGAGAGGTTCGGTGAGGTTGGGTGAGCCAACGCAGACCCTTTCAAGTAATACTGCATGGTACCCATCCCATGGGTCCCAAATCTCCAGGTTCAAGGGCATCTTCCTACGTCGAAAACAGGCATGAGAAACCCAGAAGATGGTACACCGTGTGATCGGGAAAGGTTTCTAAAACGCACCTCATTTCTCATCTCCTTTGCTCGGGTTCGCCATTCCAGCCGATTTACTAGCCATCTCCCTCCTTGGAGAATCAGCACCTTTAACCTCCTGTTCCGTACAGGTTGCAATTTGTCCTGAGGATGAACGGGAAGAGGGGGAACCAATGAGAGACTAGCTCTAGGGGTTGGGACAGGCACAGGCCACTCTATTTTCCCATCAGGAAGAAGAATTAAGCACAAGCTCAGCCTGCCCCCCAGAACCAGAAGAGGGCCTGAAGCAATCCTGCGCTTTTGCGGCCAGCTCCCAAAAAAGCGAGTTGAAAAATGGAGCTCAGGGGCACTGCAATTCACAAACCTGCAGAGTTTTAAATGATACCTCTCGTCCACAAATATATTAAGGGAAGGCAACGAAGAGGCTTTGAAAGCAAGGCAGAATCGCAGGAAACAGATTTCAGGAGGTAGATTCGAATCGCCTTGAAAGCACATGAAAAGCGGCAAAACGTGGACAATGATGCCCTTGGCCAAAAAGGGCGTATGCGTTTTTTCCTGAATATATTCAGGAAAAAACGCATACGCCCTTTTTGGCCAACCAAGCAACCTGGAAAGGCCAATCAGCGCTCCAAAGAAGTCTCGCTTCCCAGCGGGCAAAAGGGCCATGCGGAAAAAAGTGTCCAAACCAGAAATGCAGGACCGGCCATGGAGAAATGGGAGCCTTGCTACGCTGATGGGTGGGATGTAAATTGCCAACAGCCACTCTGGAGAAGTGTACGGTGTGTTCTGAAACATCTAAAAAACACAGCTTGGAGAGCATAGGGCACTTCCACTCATGGGCGTATAAATTGGGAAAACTAAAAATCAGCAAGACACAGGCACCCCAAAGTTTAGGGCTGCTCTGTTGACAAGAACCCCCACTTCATTACACCTTAAATATCCTAGGAAAGTGAAAAATGGATAAAGAAGTGGTGGTCCTCATGTACAATGGAATATCACTCAGCCATGAAATCCACGTCATAAGGCTAGTAGCAGCACGATGAGTGGATTTAGGTACGACCATTCTAAGTGAAATAAGTCACACAGAAAAAGACACTTATCATAAGATATCACTTACAGAGGGAATGTAAAAACCGCCTACACTTGAACTGAATTACAAAACAGAACAGAGTCACACGTTTAGAAAACACACTATGGCTGCTGAACGGGAAAGGTGAGGTGGGGTGATGCATAAAACAAGGGTTTCAAATTAGCTCCGATACCGTTCCATAAACCCAATATGTAAGAGACAAGACCTATTCCTTTTTCAGTGAACTGGACTCAACACCCCCTATTCACCGCACAAGAATATATCTGACTAGTAAGAATCTTCAAACCTATGTATTGATATCTCTCTGTAAGTGAGTCAAGGGGGTGTAAAGCGGCATAAACACAGCCGTGAAAAGCAGCTAAACCCCATTATAAAAATAAATTACTTTTCAAAACCCGTGAAACAAAGGCAGTGAAAGAGAGAGAAATTCTTACAAAATTCGTTCAGGGGCTGTGATGCAACCTGGATTGACCATATCTAGACCCACAGCTGATTGAGACATAAGGGTGGACACTCTTGGGGCTGAGAGGTTCGGTGAGGTTGGGTGAGCCAACGCAGACCCTTTCAAGTAATACTGCATGGTACCCATCCCATGGGTCCCAAATCTCCAGGTTCAAGGGCATCTTCCTACGTCGAAAACAGGCATGAGAAACCCAGAAGATGGTACACCGTGTGATCGGGAAAGGTTTCTAAAACGCACCTCATTTCTCATCTCCTTTGCTCGGGTTCGCCATTCCAGCCGATTTACTAGCCATCTCCCTCCTTGGAGAATCAGCACCTTTAACCTCCTGTTCCGTACAGGTTGCAATTTGTCCTGAGGATGAACGGGAAGAGGGGGAACCAATGAGAGACTAGCTCTAGGGGTTGGGACAGGCACAGGTCACTCTATTTTCCCATCAGGAAGAAGAATTAAGCACAAGCTCAGCCTGCCCCCCAGAACCAGAAGAGGGCCTGAAGCAATCCTGCGCTTTTGCGGCCAGCTCCCAAAAAAGCGAGTTGAAAAATGGAGCTCAGGGGCACTGCAATTCACAAACCTGCAGAGTTTTAAATGATACCTCTCGTCCACAAATATATTAAGGGAAGGCAACGAAGAGGCTTTGAAAGCAAGGCAGAATCGCAGGAAACAGATTTCAGGAGGTAGATTCGAATCGCCTTGAAAGCACATGAAAAGCGGCAAAACGTGGACAATGATGCCCTTGGCCAAAAAGGGCGTATGCGTTTTTTCCTGAATATATTCAGGAAAAAAACGCATACGCCCTTTTTGGCCAACCAAGCAACCTGGAAAGGCCAATCAGCGCTCCAAAGAAGTCTCGCTTCCCAGCGGGCAAAAGGGCCATGGGGAAAAAAGTGTCCAAACCAGAAATGCAGGACCGGCCATGGAGAAATGGGAGCCTTGCTACGCTGATGGGTGGGATGTAAATTGCCAACAGCCACTCTGGAGAAGTATACGGTGTGTTCTGAAACATCTAAAAAACACAGCTTGGAGAGCATAGGGCACTTCCACTCATGGGCGTATAAATTGGGAAAACTAAAAATCAGCAAGACACAGGCACCCCAAAGTTTAGGGCTGCTCTGTTGACAAGAACCCCCACTTCATTACACCTTAAATATCCTAGGAAAGCGAAAAATGGATAAAGAAGTGGTGGTCCTCATGTACAATGGAATATCACTCAGCCATGAAATCCACGTCATAAGGCTAGTAGCAGCACGATGAGTGGATTTAGGTACGACGATTCTAAGTGAAATAAGTCACACAGAAAAAGACACTTATCATAAGATATCACTTAGAGAGGGAATGTAAAAACCGCTACACTTGAACTGAATTACAAAACAGAACAGAGTCACACGTTCAGAAAACACACTATGGCTGCTGAACGGGAAAGGTGAGGTGGGGTGATGCATAAAACAAGGGTTTCAAATTAGCTCCGATACCGTTCCATAAACCCAATATGTAAGAGACAAGACCTATTCCTTTTTCAGTGAACTGGACTCAACACCCCCTATTCACCGCACAAGAATATATCTGACTAGTAAGAATCTTCAAACCTATGTATTGATATCTCTCTGTAAGTGAGTCAAGGGGGTGTAAAGCGGCATAAACACAGCCGTGAAAAGCAGCTAAACCCCATTATAAAAATAAATTACTTTTCAAAACCCGTGAAACAAAGGCAGTGAAAGAGAGAGAAATTCTTACAAAATTCGTTCAGGGGCTGTGATGCAACCTGGATTGACCATATCTAGACCCACAGCTGATTGATACATAAGGGTGGACACTCTTGGGGCTGAGAGGTTCGGTGAGGTTGGGTGAGCCAACGCAGACCCTTTCAAGTAATACTGCATGGTACCCATCCCATGGGTCCCAAATCTCCAGGTTCAAGGGCATCTTCCTACGTCGAAAACAGGCATGAGAAACCCAGAAGATGGTACACCGTGTGATCGGGAAAGGTTTCTAAAACGCACCTCATTTCTCATCTCCTTTGCTCGGGTTCGCCATTCCAGCCGATTTACTAGCCATCTCCCTCCTTGGAGAATCAGCACCTTTAACCTCCTGTTCCGTACAGGTTGCAATTTGTCCTGAGGATGAACGGGAAGAGGGGGAACCAATGAGAGACTAGCTCTAGGGGTTGGGACAGGCACAGGCCACTCTATTTTCCCATCAGGAAGAAGAATTAAGCACAAGCTCAGCCTGCCCCCCAGAACCAGAAGAGGGCCTGAAGCAATCCTGCGCTTTTGCGGCCAGCTCCCAAAAAAGCAAGTTGAAAAATGGAGCTCAGGGGCACTGCAATTCACAAACCTGCAGAGTTTTAAATGATACCTCTCGTCCACAAATATATTAAGGGAAGGCAACGAAGAGGCTTTGAAAGCAAGGCAGAATCGCAGGAAACAGATTTCAGGAGGTAGATTCGAATCGCCTTGAAAGCACATGAAAAGCGGCAAAACGTGGACAATGATGCCCTTGGCCAAAAAGGGCGTATGCGTTTTTTCCTGAATATATTCAGGAAAAAACGCATACGCCCTTTTTGGCCAACCAAGCAACCTGGAAAGGCCAATCAGCGCTCCAAAGAAGTCTCGCTTCCCAGCGGGCAAAAGGGCCATGCGGAAAAAAGTGTCCAAACCAGAAATGCAGGACCGGCCATGGAGAAATGGGAGCCTTGCTACGCTGATGGGTGGGATGTAAATTGCCAACAGCCACTCTGGAGAAGTGTACGGTGTGTTCTGAAACATCTAAAAAACACAGCTTGGAGAGCATAGGGCACTTCCACTCATGGGCGTATAAATTGGGAAAACTAAAAATCAGCAAGACACAGGCACCCCAAAGTTTAGGGCTGCTCTGTTGACAAGAACCCCCACTTCATTACACCTTAAATATCCTAGGAAAGAGAAAAATGGATAAAGAAGTGGTGGTCCTCATGTACAATGGAATATCACTCAGCCATGAAATCCACGTCATAAGGCTAGTAGCAGCACGATGAGTGGATTTAGGTACGACGATTCTAAGTGAAATAAGTCACACAGAAAAAGACACTTATCATAAGATATCACTTAGAGAGGGAATGTAAAAACCGCTACACTTAAACTGAATTACAAAACAGAACAGAGTCACACGTTCAGAAAACACACTATGGCTGCTGAACGGGAAAGGTGAGGTGGGGTGATGCATAAAACAAGGGTTTCAAATTAGCTCCGATACCGTTCCATAAACCCAATATGTAAGAGACAAGACCTATTCCTTTTTCAGTGAACTGGACTCAACACCCCCTATTCACCGCACAAGAATATATCTGACTAGTAAGAATCTTCAAACCTATGTATTGATATCTCTCTGTAAGTGAGTCAAGGGGGTGTAAAGCGGCATAAACACAGCCGTGAAAAGCAGCTAAACCCCATTATAAAAATAAATTACTTTTCAAAACCCGTGAAACAAAGGCAGTGAAAGAGAGAGAAATTCTTACAAAATTCGTTCAGGGGCTGTGATGCAACCTGGATTGACCATATCTAGACCCACAGCTGATTGAGACATAAGGGTGGACACTCTTGGGGCTGAGAGGTTCGGTGAGGTTGGGTGAGCCAACGCAGACCCTTTCAAGTAATACTGCATGGTACCCATCCCATGGGTCCCAAATCTCCAGGTTCAAGGGCATCTTCCTACGTCGAAAACAGGCATGAGAAACCCAGAAGATGGTACACCGTGTGATCGGGAAAGGTTTCTAAAACGCACCTCATTTCTCATCTCCTTTGCTCGGGTTCGCCATTCCAGCCGATTTACTAGCCATCTCCCTCCTTGGAGAATC
Source organism: Balaenoptera acutorostrata (assembly GCF_949987535.1). Taxonomy (NCBI): domain Eukaryota; kingdom Metazoa; phylum Chordata; class Mammalia; order Artiodactyla; family Balaenopteridae; genus Balaenoptera; species Balaenoptera acutorostrata. Next base: position 18,026 of record NW_026646501.1, read on the forward strand.
AGCACCTTTAACCTCCTGTTCCATACAGGTTGCAATTTGTCCTGAGGATGAACGGGAAGAGGGGGAACCAATGAGAGACTAGCTCTAGGTGTTGGGACAGGCACAGGTCACTCTATTTTCCCATCAGGAAGAAGAATTAAGCACAAGCTCAGCCTGCCCCCCAGAACCAGAAGAGGGCCTGAAGCAATCCTGCGCTTTTGCGGCCAGCTCCCAAAAAAGCGAGTTGAAAAATGGAGCTCAGGGGCACTGCAATTCACAAACCTGCAGAGTTTTAAATGATACCTCTCGTCCACAAATATATTAAGGGAAGGCAACGAAGAGGCTTTGAAAGCAAGGCAGAATCGCAGGAAACAGATTTCAGGAGGTAGATTCGAATCGCCTTGAAAGCACATGAAAAGCGGCGAAACGTGGACAATGATGCCCTTGGCCAAAAAGGGCGTATGCGTTTTTTCCTGAATATATTCAGGAAAAAACGCATACGCCCTTTTTGGCCAACCAAGCAACCTGGAAAGGCCAATCAGCGCTCCAAAGAAGTCTCGCATCCCAGCGGGCAAAAGGGCCATGCGGAAAAAAGTGTCCAAACCAGAAATGCAGGACCGGCCATGGAGAAATGGGAGCCTTGCTACGCTGATGGGTGGGATGTAAATTGCCAACAGCCACTCTGGAGAAGTGTACGGTGTGTTCTGAAACATGTAAAAAACACAGCTTGGAGAGCATAGGGCACTTCCACTCATGGGCGTATAAATTGGGAAAACTAAAAATCAGCAAGACACAGGCACCCCAAAGTTTAGGGCTGCTCTGTTGACAAGAACCCCCACTTCATTACACCTTAAATATCCTAGGAAAGAGAAAAATGGATAAAGAAGTGGTGGTCCTCATGTACAATGAAATATCACTCAGCCATGAAATCCACGTCATAAGGCTAGTAGCAGCACGATGAGTGGATTTAGGTACGACGATTCTAAGTGAAATAAGTCACACAGAAAAAGACACTTATCATAAGATATCACTTAGAGAGGGAATGTAAAAACCGCTACACTTGAACTGAATTACAAAACAGAACAGAGTCACACGTTCAGAAAACACACTATGGCTGCTGAACGGGAAAGGTGAGGTGGGGTGATGCATAAAACAAGGGTTTCAAATTAGCTCCGATACCGTTCCATAAACCCAATATGTAAGAGACAAGACCTATTCCTTTTTCAGTGAACTGGACTCAACACCCCCTATTCACCGCACAAGAATATATCTGACTAGTAAGAATCTTCAAACCTATGTATTGATATCTCTCTGTAAGTGAGTCAAGGGGGTGTAAAGCGGCATAAACACAGCCGTGAAAAGCAGCTAAACCCCATTATAAAAATAAATTACTTTTCAAAACCCGTGAAACAAAGGCAGTGAAAGAGAGAGAAATTCTTACAAAATTCGTTCAGGGGCTGTGATGCAACCTGGATTGACCATATCTAGACCCACAGCTGATTGAGATATAAGGGTGGACACTCTTGGGGCTGAGAGGTTCGGTGAGGTTGGGTGAGCCAACGCAGACCCTTTCAAGTAATACTGCATGGTACCCATCCCATGGGTCCCAAATCTCCAGGTTCAAGGGCATCTTCCTACGTCGAAAACAGGCATGAGAAACCCAGAAGATGGTACACCGTGTGATCGGGAAAGGTTTCTAAAACGCACCTCATTTCTCATCTCCTTTGCTCGGGTTCGCCATTCCAGCCGATTTACTAGCCATCTCCCTCCTTGGAGAATCAGCACCTTTAACCTCCTGTTCCATACAGGTTGCAATTTGTCCTGAGGATGAACGGGAAGAGGGGAAACCAATGAGAGACTAGCTCTAGGTGTTGGGACAGGCACAGGTCACTCTATTTTCCCATCAGGAAGAAGAATTAAGCACAAGCTCAGCCTGCCCCCCAGAACCAGAAGAGGGCCTGAAGCAATCCTGCGCTTTTGCGGCCAGCTCCCAAAAAAGCGAGTTGAAAAATGGAGCTCAGGGGCACTGCAATTCACAAACCTGCAGAGTTTTAAATGATACCTCTCGTCCACAAATATATTAAGGGAAGGCAACGAAGAGGCTTTGAAAGCAAGGCAGAATCGCAGGAAACAGATTTCAGGAGGTAGATTCGAATCGCCTTGAAAGCACATGAAAAGCGGCGAAACGTGGACAATGATGCCCTTGGCCAAAAAGGGCGTATGCGTTTTTTCCTGAATATATTCAGGAAAAAACGCATACGCCCTTTTTGGCCAACCAAGCAACCTGGAAAGGCCAATCAGCGCTCCAAAGAAGTCTCGCTTCCCAGCGGGCAAAAGGGCCATGCGGAAAAAAGTGTCCAAACCAGAAATGCAGGACCGGCCATGGAGAAATGGGAACCTTGCTACGCTGATGGGTGGGATGTAAATTGCCAACAGCCACTCTGGAGAAGTGTACGGTGTGTTCTGAAACATCTAAAAAACACAGCTTGGAGAGCATAGGGCACTTCCACTCATGGGCGTATAAATTGGGAAAACTAAAAATCAGCAAGACACAGGCACCCCAAAGTTTAGGGCTGCTCTGTTGACAAGAACCCCCACTTCATTACACCTTAAATATCCTAGGAAAGAGAAAAATGGATAAAGAAGTGGTGGTCCTCATGTACAATGGAATATCACTCAGCCATGAAATCCACGTCATAAGGCTAGTAGCAGCACGATGAGTGGATTTAGGTACGACGATTCTAAGTGAAATAAGTCACACAGAAAAAGACACTTATCATAAGATATCACTTAGAGAGGGAATGTAAAAACCGCTACACTTGAACTGAATTACAAAACAGAACAGAGTCACACGTTCAGAAAACACACTATGGCTGCTGAACGGGAAAGGTGAGGTGGGGTGATGCATAAAACAAGGGTTTCAAATTAGCTCCGATACCGTTCCATAAACCCAATATGTAAGAGACAAGACCTATTCCTTTTTCAGTGAACTGGACTCAACACCCCCTATTCACCGCACAAGAATATATCTGACTAGTAAGAATCTTCAAACCTATGTATTGATATCTCTCTGTAAGTGAGTCAAGGGGGTGTAAAGCGGCATAAACACAGCCGTGAAAAGCAGCTAAACCCCATTATAAAAATAAATTACTTTTCAAAACCCGTGAAACAAAGGCAGTGAAAGAGAGAGAAATTCTTACAAAATTCGTTCAGGGGCTGTGATGCAACCTGGATTGACCATACCTAGACCCACAGCTGATTGAGACATAAGGGTGGACACTCTTGGGGCTGAGAGGTTCGGTGAGGTTGGGTGAGCCAACGCAGACCCTTTCAAGTAATACTGCATGGTACCCATCCCATGGGTCCCAAATCTCCAGGTTCAAGGGCATCTTCCTACGTCGAAAACAGGCATGAGAAACCCAGAAGATGGTACACCGTGTGATCGGGAAAGGTTTCTAAAACGCACCTCATTTCTCATCTCCTTTGCTCGGGTTCGCCATTCCAGCCGATTTACTAGCCATCTCCCTCCTTGGAGAATCAGCACCTTTAACCTCCTGTTCCATACAGGTTGCAATTTGTCCTGAGGATGAACGGGAAGAGGGGGAACCAATGAGAGACTAGCTCTAGGTGTTGGGACAGGCACAGGTCACTCTATTTTCCCATCAGGAAGAAGAATTAAGCACAAGCTCAGCCTGCCCCCCAGAACCAGAAGAGGGCCTGAAGCAATCCTGCGCTTTTGCGGCCAGCTCCCAAAAAAGCGAGTTGAAAAATGGAGCTCAGGGGCACTGCAATTCACAAACCTGCAGAGTTTTAAATGATACCTCTCGTCCACAAATATATTAAGGGAAGGCAACGAAGAGGCTTTGAAAGCAAGGCAGAATCGCAGGAAACAGATTTCAGGAGGTAGATTCGAATCGCCTTGAAAGCACATGAAAAGCGGCAAAACGTGGACAATGATGCCCTTGGCCAAAAAGGGCGTATGCGTTTTTTCCTGAATATATTCAGGAAAAAACGCATACGCCCTTTTTGGCCAACCAAGCAACCTGGAAAGGCCAATCAGCGCTCCAAAGAAGTCTCGCTTCCCAGCGGGCAAAAGGGCCATGCGGAAAAAAGTGTCCAAACCAGAAATGCAGGACCGGCCATGGAGAAATGGGAGCCTTGCTACGCTGATGGGTGGGATGTAAATTGCCAACAGCCACTCTGGAGAAGTGTACGGTGTGTTCTGAAACATCTAAAAAACACAGCTTGGAGAGCACAGGGCACTTCCACTCATGGGCGTATAAATTGGGAAAACTAAAAATCAGCAAGACACAGGCACCCCAAAGTTTAGGGCTGCTCTGTTGACAAGAACCCCCACTTCATTACACCTTAAATATCCTAGGAAAGAGAAAAATGGATAAAGAAGTTGGGGTCCTCATGTACAATGGAATATCACTCAGCCATGAAATCAACGTAATAAGGCTAGTAGCAGCACGATGAGTGGATTTAGGTACGACGATTCTAAGTGAAATAAGTCACACAGAAAAAGACACTTATCATAAGATATCACTTAGAGAGGGAATGTAAAAACCGCTACACTTGAACTGAATTACAAAACAGAACAGAGTCACACGTTCAGAAAACACACTATGGCTGCTGAACGGGAAAGGTGAGGTGGGGTGATGCATAAAACAAGGGTTTCAAATTAGCTCCGATACCGTTCCATAAACCCAATATGTAAGAGACAAGACCTATTCCTTTTTCAGTGAACTGGACTCAACACCCCCTATTCACCGCACAAGAACATATCTGACTAGTAAGAATCTTCAAACCTATGTATTGATATCTCTCTGTAAGTGAGTCAAGGGGGTGTAAAGCGGCATAAACACAGCCGTGAAAAGCAGCTAAACCCCATTATAAAAATAAATTACTTTTCAAAACCCGTGAAACAAAGGCAGTGAAAGAGAGAGAAATTCTTACAAAATTCGTTCAGGGGCTGTGATGCAACCTGGATTGACCATATCTAGACCCACAGCTGATTGAGACATAAGGGTGGACACTCTTGGGGCTGAGAGGTTCGGTGAGGTTGGGTGAGCCAACGCAGACCCTTTCAAGTAATACTGCATGGTACCCATCCCATGGGTCCCAAATCTCCAGGTTCAAGGGCATCTTCCTACGTCGAAAACAGGCATGAGAAACCCAGAAGATGGTACACCGTGTGATCGGGAAAGGTTTCTAAAACGCACCTCATTTCTCATCTCCTTTGCTCGGGTTCGCCATTCCAGCCGATTTACTAGCCATCTCCCTCCTTGGAGAATCAGCACCTTTAACCTCCTGTTCCGTACAGGTTGCAATTTGTCCTGAGGATGAACGGGAAGAGGGGGAACCAATGAGAGACTAGCTCTAGGGGTTGGGACAGGCACAGGCCACTCTATTTTCCCATCAGGAAGAAGAATTAAGCACAAGCTCAGCCTGCCCCCCAGAACCAGAAGAGGGCCTGAAGCAATCCTGCGCTTTTGCGGCCAGCTCCCAAAAAAGCGAGTTGAAAAATGGAGCTCAGGGGCACTGCAATTCACAAACCTGCAGAGTTTTAAATGATACCTCTCGTCCACAAATATATTAAGGGAAGGCAACGAAGAGGCTTTGAAAGCAAGGCAGAATCGCAGGAAACAGATTTCAGGAGGTAGATTCGAATCGCCTTGAAAGCAGATGAAAAGCGGCAAAACGTGGACAATGATGCCCTTGGCCAAAAAGGGCGTCTGCGTTTTTTCCTGAATATATTCAGGAAAAAACGCAGACGCCCTTTTTGGCCAACCAAGCAACCTGGAAAGGCCAATCAGCGCTCCAAAGAAGTCTCGCTTCCCAGCGGGCAAAAGGGCCATGCGGAAAAAAGTGTCCAAACCAGAAATGCAGGACCGGCCATGGAGAAATGGGAGCCTTGCTACGCTGATGGGTGGGATGTAAATTGCCAACAGCCACTCTGGAGAAGTGTACGGTGTGTTCTGAAACATCTAAAAAACACAGCTTGGAGAGCATAGGGCACTTCCACTCATGGGCGTATAAATTGGGAAAACTAAAAATCAGCAAGACAAAGGCACCCCAAAGTTTAGGGCTGCTCTGTTGACAAGAACCCCCACTTCATTACACCTTAAATATCCTAGGAAAGAGAAAAATGGATAAAGAAGTGGTGGTCCTCATGTACAATGGAATATCACTCAGCCATGAAATCCACGTCATAAGGCTAGTAGCAGCACGATGAGTGGATTTAGGTACGACGATTCTAAGTGAAATAAGTCACACAGAAAAAGACACTTATCATAAGATATCACTTAGAGAGGGAATGTAAAAACCGCTACACTTGAACTGAATTACAAAACAGAACAGAGTCACACGTTTAGAAAACACACTATGGCTGCTGAACGGGAAAGGTGAGGTGGGGTGATGCATAAAACAAGGGTTTCAAATTAGCTCCGATACCGTTCCATAAACCCAATATGTAAGAGACAAGACCTATTCCTTTTTCAGTGAACTGGACTCAACACCCCCTATTCACCGCACAAGAATATATCTGACTAGTAAGAATCTTCAAACCTATGTATTGATATCTCTCTGTAAGTGAGTCAAGGGGTTGTAAAGCGGCATAAACACAGCCGTGAAAAGCAGCTAAACCCCATTATAAAAATAAATTACTTTTCAAAACCCGTGAAACAAAGGCAGTGAAAGAGAGAGAAATTCTTACAAAATTCGTTCAGGGGCTGTGATGCAACCTGGATTGACCATATCTAGACCCACAGCTGATTGAGACATAAGGGTGGACACTCTTGGGGCTGAGAGGTTCGGTGAGGTTGGGTGAGCCAACGCAGACCCTTTCAAGTAATACTGCATGGTACCCATCCCATGGGTCCCAAATCTCCAGGTTCAAGGGCATCTTCCTACGTCGAAAACAGGCATGAGAAACCCAGAAGATGGTACACCGTGTGATCGGGAAAGGTTTCTAAAACGCACCTCATTTCTCATCTCCTTTGCTCGGGTTCGCCATTCCAGCCGATTTACTAGCCATCTCCCTCCTTGGAGAATCAGCACCTTTAACCTCCTGTTCCGTACAGGTTGCAATTTGTCCTGAGGATGAACGGGAAGAGGGGGAACCAATGAGAGACTAGCTCTAGGGGTTGGGACAGGCACAGGCCACTCTATTTTCCCATCAGGAAGAAGAATTAAGCACAAGCTCAGCCTGCCCCCCAGAACCAGAAGAGGGCCTGAAGCAATCCTGCGCTTTTGCGGCCAGCTCCCAAAAAAGCGAGTTGAAAAATGGAGCTCAGGGGCACTGCAATTCACAAACCTGCAGAGTTTTAAATGATACCTCTCGTCCACAAATATATTAAGGGAAGGCAACGAAGAGGCTTTGAAAGCAAGGCAGAATCGCAGGAAACAGATTTCAGGAGGTAGATTCGAATCGCCTTGAAAGCAGATGAAAAGCGGCAAAACGTGGACAATGATGCCCTTGGCCAAAAAGGGCGTCTGCGTTTTTTCCTGAATATATTCAGGAAAAAACGCAGACGCCCTTTTTGGCCAACCAAGCAACCTGGAAAGGCCAATCAGCGCTCCAAAGAAGTCTCGCTTCCCAGCGGGCAAAAGGGCCATGGGGAAAAAAGTGTCCAAACCAGAAATGCAGGACCGGCCATGGAGAAATGGGAGCCTTGCTACGCTGATGGGTGGGATGTAAATTGCCAACAGCCACTCTGGAGAAGTGTACGGTGTGTTTGGAAACATCTAAAAAACACAGCTTGGAGAGCATAGGGCACTTCCACTCATGGGCGTATAAATTGGGAAAACTAAAAATCAGCAAGACACAGGCACCCCAAAGTTTAGGGCTGCTCTGTTGACAAGAACCCCCACTTCATTACACCTTAAATATCCTAGGAAAGAGAAAAATGGATAAAGAAGTGGTGGTCCTCATGTACAATGGAATATCACTCAGCCATGAAATCCACGTCATAAGGCTAGTAGCAGCACGATGAGTGGATTTAGGTACGACGATTCTAAGTGAAATAAGTCACACAGAAAAAGACACTTATCATAAGATATCACTTAGAGAGGGAATGTAAAAACCGCTACACTTGAACTGAATTACAAAACAGAACAGAGTCACACGTTTAGAAAACACACTATGGCTGCTGAACGGGAAAGGTGAGGTGGGGTGATGCATAAAACAAGGGTTTCAAATTAGCTCCGATACCGTTCCATAAACCCAATATGTAAGAGACAAGACCTATTCCTTTTTCAGTGAACTGGACTCAACACCCCCTATTCACCGCACAAGAATATATCTGACTAGTAAGAATCTTCAAACCTATGTATTGATATCTCTCTGTAAGTGAGTCAAGGGGGTGTAAAGCGGCATAAACACAGCCGTGAAAAGCAGCTAAACCCCATTATAAAAATAAATTACTTTTCAAAACCCGTGAAACAAAGGCAGTGAAAGAGAGAGAAATTCTTACAAAATTCGTTCAGGGGCTGTGATGCAACCTGGATTGACCATATCTAGACCCACAGCTGATTGAGACATAAGGGTGGACACTCTTGGGGCTGAGAGGTTCGGTGAGGTTGGGTGAGCCAACGCAGACCCTTTCAAGTAATACTGCATGGTACCCATCCCATGGGTCCCAAATCTCCAGGTTCAAGGGCATCTTCCTATGTCGAAAACAGGCATGAGAAACCCAGAAGATGGTACACCGTGTGATCGGGAAAGGTTTCTAAAACGCACCTCATTTCTCATCTCCTTTGCTCGGGTTCGCCATTCCAGCCGATTTACTAGCCATCTCCCTCCTTGGAGAATCAGCACCTTTAACCTCCTGTTCCGTACAGGTTGCAATTTGTCCTGAGGATGAACGGGAAGAGGGGGAACCAATGAGAGACTAGCTCTAGGTGTTGGGACAGGCACAGGTCACTCTATTTTCCCATCAGGAAGAAGAATTAAGCACAAGCTCAGCCTGCCCCCCAGAACCAGAAGAGGGCCTGAAGCAATCCTGCGCTTTTGCGGCCAGCTCCCAAAAAAGCGAGTTGAAAAATGGAGCTCAGGGGCACTGCAATTCACAAACCTGCAGAGTTTTAAATGATACCTCTCGTCCACAAATATATTAAGGGAAGGCAACGAAGAGGCTTTGAAAGCAAGGCAGAATCGCAGGAAACAGATTTCAGGAGGTAGATTCGAATCGCCTTGAAAGCACATGAAAAGCGGCAAAACGTGGACAATGATGCCCTTGGCCAAAAAGGGCGTATGCGTTTTTTCCTGAATATATTCAGGAAAAAACGCATACGCCCTTTTTGGCCAACCAAGCAACCTGGAAAGGCCAATCAGCGCTCCAAAGAAGTCTCGCTTCCCAGCGGGCAAAAGGGCCATGCGGAAAAAAGTGTCCAAACCAGAAATGCAGGACCGGCCATGGAGAAATGGGAGCCTTGCTACGCTGATGGGTGGGATGTAAATTGCCAACAGCCACTCTGGAGAAGTGTACGGTGTGTTCTGAAACATCTAAAAAACACAGCTTGGAGAGCATAGGGCACTTCCACTCATGGGCGTATAAATTGGGAAAACTAAAAATCAGCAAGACACAGGCACCCCAAAGTTTAGGGCTGCTCTGTTGACAAGAACCCCCACTTCATTACACCTTAAATATCCTAGGAAAGAGAAAAATGGATAAAGAAGTGGTGGTCCTCATGTACAATGGAATATCACTCAGCCATGAAATCCACGTCATAAGGCTAGTAGCAGCACGATGAGTGGATTTAGGTACGACGATTCTAAGTGAAATAAGTCACACAGAAAAAGACACTTATCATAAGATATCACTTAGAGAGGGAATGTAAAAACCGCTACACTTGAACTGAATTACAAAACAGAACAGAGTCACACGTTCAGAAAACACACTATGGCTGCTGAACGGGAAAGGTGAGGTGGGGTGATGCATAAAACAAGGGTTTCAAATTAGCTCCGATACCGTTCCATAAACCCAATATGTAAGAGACAAGACCTATTCCTTTTTCAGTGAACTGGACTCAACACCCCCTATTCACCGCACAAGAATATATATGACTAGTAAGAATCTTCAAACCTATGTATTGATATCTCTCTGTAAGTGAGTCAAGGGGGTGTAAAGCGGCATAAACACAGCCGTGAAAAGCAGCTAAACCCCATTATAAAAATAAATTACTTTTCAAAACCCGTGAAACAAAGGCAGTGAAAGAGAGAGAAATTCTTACAAAATTCGTTCAGGGGCTGTGATGCAACCTGGATTGACCATATCTAGACCCACAGCTGATTGAGACATAAGGGTGGACACTCTTGGGGCTGAGAGGTTCGGTGAGGTTGGGTGAGCCAACGCAGACCCTTTCAAATAATACTGCATGGTACCCATCCCATGGGTCCCAAATCTCCAGGTTCAAGGGCATCTTCCTACGTCGAAAACAGGCATGAGAAACCCAGAAGATGGTACACCGTGTGATCGGGAAAGGTTTCTAAAACGCACCTCATTTCTCATCTCCTTTGCTCGGGTTCGCCATTCCAGCCGATTTACTAGCCATCTCCCTCCTTGGAGAATCAGCACCTTTAACCTCCTGTTCCGTACAGGTTGCAATTTGTCCTGAGGATGAACGGGAAGAGGGGGAACCAATGAGAGACTAGCTCTAGGTGTTGGGACAGGCACAGGTCACTCTATTTTCCCATCAGGAAGAAGAATTAAGCACAAGCTCAGCCTGCCCCCCAGAACCAGAAGAGGGCCTGAAGCAATCCTGCGCTTTTGCGGCCAGCTCCCAAAAAAGCGAGTTGAAAAATGGAGCTCAGGGGCACTGCAATTCACAAACCTGCACAGTTTTAAATGATACCTCTCGTCCACAAATATATTAAGGGAAGGCAACGAAGAGGCTTTGAAAGCAAGGCAGAATCGCAGGAAACAGATTTCAGGAGGTAGATTCGAATCGCCTTGAAAGCACATGAAAAGCGGCAAAACGTGGACAATGATGCCCTTGGCCAAAAAGGGCGTATGCGTTTTTTCCTGAATATATTCAGGAAAAAAACGCATACGCCCTTTTTGGCCAACCAAGCAACCTGGAAAGGCCAATCAGCGCTCCAAAGAAGTCTCGCTTCCCAGCGGGCAAAAGGGCCATGCGGAAAAAAGTGTCCAAACCAGAAATGCAGGACCGGCCATGGAGAAATGGGAGCCTTGCTACGCTGATGGGTGGGATGTAAATTGCCAACAGCCACTCTGGAGAAGTGTACGGTGTGTTCTGAAACATCTAAAAAACACAGCTTGGAGAGCATAGGGCACTTCCACTCATGGGCGTATAAATTGGGAAAACTAAAAATCAGCAAGACACAGGCACCCCAAAGTTTAGGGCTGCTCTGTTGACAAGAACCCCCACTTCATTACACCTTAAATATCCTAGGAAAGAGAAAAATGGATAAAGAAGTGGTGGTCCTCATGTACAATGGAATATCACTCAGCCATGAAATCCACGTCATAAGGCTAGTAGCAGCACGATGAGTGGATTTAGGTACGACGATTCTAAGTGAAATAAGTCACACAGAAAAAGACACTTATCATAAGATATCACTTAGAGAGGGAATGTAAAAACCGCTACACTTGAACTGAATTACAAAACAGAACAGAGTCACACGTTCAGAAAACACACTATGGCTGCTGAACGGGAAAGGTGAGGTGGGGTGATGCATAAAACAAGGGTTTCAAATTAGCTCCGATACCGTTCCATAAACCCAATATGTAAGAGACAAGACCTATTCCTTTTTCAGTGAACTGGACTCAACACCCCCTATTCACCGCACAAGAATATATATGACTCGTAAGAATCTTCAAACCTATGTATTGATATCTCTCTGTAAGTGAGTCAAGGGGGTGTAAAGCGGCATAAACACAGCCGTGAAAAGCAGCTAAACCCCATTATAAAAATAAATTACTTTTCAAAACCCGTGAAACAAAGACAGTGAAAGAGAGAGAAATTCTTACAAAATTCGTTCAGGGGCTGTGATGCAACCTGGATTGACCATATCTAGACCCACAGCTGATTGAGACATAAGGGTGGACACTCTTGGGGCTGAGAGGTTCGGTGAGGTTGGGTGAGCCAACGCAGACCCTTTCAAGTAATACTGCATGGTACCCATCCCATGGGTCCCAAATCTCCAGGTTCAAGGGCATCTTCCTACGTCGAAAACAGGCATGAGAAACCCAGAAGATGGTACACCGTGTGATCGGGAAAGGTTTCTAAAACGCACCTCATTTCTCATCTCCTTTGCTCGGGTTCGCCATTCCAGCCGATTTACTAGCCATCTCCCTCCTTGGAGAATCAGCACCTTTAACCTCCTGTTCCGTACAGGTTGCAATTTGTCCTGAGGATGAACGGGAAGAGGGGGAACCAATGAGAGACTAGCTCTAGGTGTTGGGACAGGCACAGGTCACTCTATTTTCCCATCAGGAAGAAGAATTAAGCACAAGCTCAGCCTGCCCCCCAGAACCAGAAGAGGGCCTGAAGCAATCCTGCGCTTTTGCGGCCAGCTCCCAAAAAAGCGAGTTGAAAAATGGAGCTCAGGGGCACTGCAATTCACAAACCTGCACAGTTTTAAATGATACCTCTCGTCCACAAATATATTAAGGGAAGGCAACGAAGAGGCTTTGAAAGCAAGGCAGAATTGCAGGAAACAGATTTCAGGAGGTAGATTCGAATCGCCTTGAAAGCACATGAAAAGCGGCAAAACGTGGACAATGATGCCCTTGGCCAAAAAGGGCGTATGCGTTTTTTCCTGAATATATTCAGGAAAAAAACGCATACGCCCTTTTTGGCCAACCAAGCAACCTGGAAAGGCCAATCAGCGCTCCAAAGAAGTCTCGCTTCCCAGCGGGCAAAAGGGCCATGGGGAAAAAAGTGTCCAAACCAGAAATGCAGGACCGGCCATGGAAAAATGGGAGCCTTGCTACGCTGATGGGTGGGATGTAAATTGCCAACAGCCACTCTGGAGAAGTGTACGGTGTGTTCTGAAACATCTAAAAAACACAGCTTGGAGAGCATAGGGCACTTCCACTCATGGGCGTATAAATTGGGAAAACTAAAAATCAGCAAGACACAGGCACCCCAAAGTTTAGGGCTGCTCTGTTGACAAGAACCCCCACTTCATTACACCTTAAATATCCTAGGAAAGAGAAAAATGGATAAAGAAGTGGTGGTCCTCATGTACAATGGAATATCACTCAGCCATGAAATCCACGTCATAAGGCTAGTAGCAGCACGATGAGTGGATTTAGGTACGACGATTCTAAGTGAAATAAGTCACACAGAAAAAGACACTTATCATAAGATATCACTTAGAGAGGGAATGTAAAATCCGCTACACTTGAACTGAATTACAAAACAGAACAGAGTCACATGTTCAGAAAACACACTATGGCTGCTGAACGGGAAAGGTGAGGTGGGGTGATGCATAAAACAAGGGTTTCAAATTAGCTCCGATACCGTTCCATAAACCCAATATGTAAGAGACAAGACCTATTCCTTTTTCAGTGAACTGGACTCAACACCCCCTATTCACCGCACAAGAATATATCTGACTAGTAAGAATCTTCAAACCTATGTATTGATATCTCTCTGTAAGTGAGTCAAGGGGGTGTAAAGCGACATAAACACAGCCGTGAAAAGCAGCTAAACCCCATTATAAAAATAAATTACTTTTCAAAACCCGTGAAACAAAGGCAGTGAAAGAGAGAGAAATTCTTACAAAATTCGTTCAGGGGCTGTGATGCAACCTGGATTGACCATATCTAGACCCACAGCTGATTGAGACATAAGGGTGGACACTCTTGGGGCTGAGAGGTTCGGTGAGGTTGGGTGAGCCAACGCAGACCCTTTCAAGTAATACTGCATGGTACCCATCCCATGGGTCCCAAATCTCCAGGTTCAAGGGCATCTTCCTACGTCGAAAACAGGCATGAGAAACCCAGAAGATGGTACACCGTGTGATCGGGAAAGGTTTCTAAAACGCACCTCATTTCTCATCTCCTTTGCTCGGGTTCGCCATTCCAGCCGATTTACTAGCCATCTCCCTCCTTGGAGAATCAGCACCTTTAACCTCCTGTTCCGTACAGGTTGCAATTTGTCCTGAGGATGAACGGGAAGAGGGGGAACCAATGAGAGACTAGCTCTAGGTGTTGGGACAGGCACAGGTCACTCTCTTTTCCCATCAGGAAGAAGAATTAAGCACAAGCTCAGCCTGCCCCCCAGAACCAGAAGAGGGCCTGAAGCAATCCTGCGCTTTTGCGGCCAGCTCCCAAAAAAGCGAGTTGAAAAATGGAGCTCAGGGGCACTGCAATTCACAAACCTGCAGAGTTTTAAATGATACCTCTCGTCCACAAATATATTAAGGGAAGGCAACGAAGAGGCTTTGAAAGCAAGGCAGAATCGCAGGAAACAGATTTCAGGAGGTAGATTCGAATCGCCTTGAAAGCACATGAAAAGCGGCAAAACGTGGACAATGATGCCCTTGGCCAAAAAGGGCGTATGCGTTTTTTCCTGAATATATTCAGGAAAAAACGCATACGCCCTTTTTGGCCAACCAAGCAACCTGGAAAGGCCAATCAGCGCTCCAAAGAAGTCTCGCTTCCCAGCGGGCAAAAGGGCCATGCGGAAAAAAGTGTCCAAACCAGAAATGCAGGACCGGCCATGGAGAAATGGGAGCCTTGCTACGCTGATGGGTGGGATGTAAATTGCCAACAGCCACTCTGGAGAAGTGTACGGTGTGTTCTGAAACATCTAAAAAACACAGCTTGGAGAGCATAGGGCACTTCCACTCATGGGCGTATAAATTGGGAAAACTAAAAATCAGCAAGACACAGGCACCCCAAAGTTTAGGGCTGCTCTGTTGACAAGAACCCCCACTTCATTACACCTTAAATATCCTAGGAAAGAGAAAAATGGATAAAGAAGTGGTGGTCCTCATGTACAATGGAATATCACTCAGCCATGAAATCCACGTCATAAGGCTAGTAGCAGCACGATGAGTGGATTTAGGTACGACGATTCTAAGTGAAATAAGTCACACAGAAAAAGACACTTATCATAAGATATCACTTAGAGAGGGAATGTAAAATCCGCTACACTTGAACTGAATTACAAAACAGAACAGAGTCACACGTTCAGAAAACACACTATGGCTGCTGAACGGGAAAGGTGAGGTGGGGTGATGCATAAAACAAGGGTTTCAAATTAGCTCCGATACCGTTCCATAAACCCAATATGTAAGAGACAAGACCTATTCCTTTTTCAGTGAACTGGACTCAACACCCCCTATTCACCGCACAAGAATATATCTGACTAGTAAGAATCTTCAAACCTATGTATTGATATCTCTCTGTAAGTGAGTCAAGGGGGTGTAAAGCGACATAAACACAGCCGTGAAAAGCAGCTAAACCCCATTATAAAAATAAATTACTTTTCAAAACCCGTGAAACAAAGGCAGTGAAAGAGAGAGAAATTCTTACAAAATTCGTTCAGGGGCTGTGATGCAACCTGGATTGACCATATCTAGACCCACAGCTGATTGAGACATAAGGGTGGACACTCTTGGGGCTGAGAGGTTCGGTGAGGTTGGGTGAGCCAACGCAGACCCTTTCAAGTAATACTGCATGGTACCCATCCCATGGGTCCCAAATCTCCAGGTTCAAGGGCATCTTCCTACGTCGAAAACAGGCATGAGAAACCCAGAAGATGGTACACCGTGTGATCGGGAAAGGTTTCTAAAACGCACCTCATTTCTCATCTCCTTTGCTCGGGTTCGCCATTCCAGCCGATTTACTAGCCATCTCCCTCCTTGGAGAATCAGCACCTTTAACCTCCTGTTCCGTACAGGTTGCAATTTGTCCTGAGGATGAACGGGAAGAGGGGGAACCAATGAGAGACTAGCTCTAGGTGTTGGGACAGGCACAGGTCACTCTCTTTTCCCATCAGGAAGAAGAATTAAGCACAAGCTCAGCCTGCCCCCCAGAACCAGAAGAGGGCCTGAAGCAATCCTGCGCTTTTGCGGCCAGCTCCCAAAAAAGCGAGTTGAAAAATGGAGCTCAGGGGCACTGCAATTCACAAACCTGCAGAGTTTTAAATGATACCTCTCGTCCACAAATATATTAAGGGAAGGCAACGAAGAGGCTTTGAAAGCAAGGCAGAATCGCAGGAAACAGATTTCAGGAGGTAGATTCGAATCGCCTTGAAAGCACATGAAAAGCGGCAAAACGTGGACAATGATGCCCTTGGCCAAAAAGGGCGTATGCGTTTTTTCCTGAATATATTCAGGAAAAAACGCATACGCCCTTTTTGGCCAACCAAGCAACCTGGAAAGGCCAATCAGCGCTCCAAAGAAGTCTCGCTTCCCAGCGGGCAAAAGGGCCATGCGGAAAAAAGTGTCCAAACCAGAAATGCAGGACCGGCCATGGAGAAATGGGAGCCTTGCTACGCTGATGGGTGGGATGTAAATTGCCAACAGCCACTCTGGAGAAGTGTACGGTGTGTTCTGAAACATCTAAAAAACACAGCTTGGAGAGCATAGGGCACTTCCACTCATGGGCGTATAAATTGGGAAAACTAAAAATCAGCAAGACACAGGCACCCCAAAGTTTAGGGCTGCTCTGTTGACAAGAACCCCCACTTCTTTACACCTTAAATATCCTAGGAAAGAGAAAAATGGATAAAGAAGTGGTGGTCCTCATGTACAATGGAATATCACTCAGCCATGAAATCCACGTCATAAGGCTAGTAGCAGCACGATGAGTGGATTTAGGTACGACGATTCTAAGTGAAATAAGTCACACAGAAAAAGACACTTATCATAAGATATCACTTAGAGAGGGAATGTAAAAACCGCTACACTTGAACTGAATTACAAAACAGAACAGAGTCACACGTTCAGAAAACACACTATGGCTGCTGAACGGGAAAGGTGAGGTGGGGTGATGCATAAAACAAGGGTTTCAAATTAGCTCAGATACCGTTCCATAAACCCAATATGTAAGAGACAAGACCTATTCCTTTTTCAGTGAACTGGACTCAACACCCCCTATTCACCGCACAAGAATATATATGACTAGTAAGAATCTTCAAACCTATGTATTGATATCTCTCTGTAAGTGAGTCAAGGGGGTGTAAAGCGGCATAAACACAGCCGTGAAAAGCAGCTAAACCCCATTATAAAAATAAATTACTTTTCAAAACCCGTGAAACAAAGGCAGTGAAAGAGAGAGAAATTCTTACAAAATTCGTTCAGGGGCTGTGATGCAACCTGGATTGACCATATCTAGACCCACAGCTGATTGAGACATAAGGGTGGACACTCTTGGGGCTGAGAGGTTCGGTGAGGTTGGGTGAGCCAACGCAGACCCTTTCAAGTAATACTGCATGGTACCCATCCCATGGGTCCCAAATCTCCAGGTTCAAGGGCATCTTCCTACGTCGAAAACAGGCATGAGAAACCCAGAAGATGGTACACCGTGTGATCGGGAAAGGTTTCTAAAACGCACCTCATTTCTCATCTCCTTTGCTCGGGTTCGCCATTCCAGCCGATTTACTAGCCATCTCCCTCCTTGGAGAATCAGCACCTTTAACCTCCTGTTCCGTACAGGTTGCAATTTGTCCTGAGGATGAACGGGAAGAGGGGGAACCAATGAGAGACTAGCTCTAGGTGTTGGGACAGGCACAGGTCACTCTATTTTCCCATCAGGAAGAAGAATTAAGCACAAGCTCAGCCTGCCCCCCAGAACCAGAAGAGGGCCTGAAGCAATCCTGCGCTTTTGCGGCCAGCTCCCAAAAAAGCGAGTTGAAAAATGGAGCTCAGGGGCACTGCAATTCACAAACCTGCACAGTTTTAAATGATACCTCTCGTCCACAAATATATTAAGGGAAGGCAACGAAGAGGCTTTGAAAGCAAGGCAGAATTGCAGGAAACAGATTTCAGGAGGTAGATTCGAATCGCCTTGAAAGCACATGAAAAGCGGCAAAACGTGGACAATGATGCCCTTGGCCAAAAAGGGCGTATGCGTTTTTTCCTGAATATATTCAGGAAAAAACGCATACGCCCTTTTTGGCCAACCAAGCAACCTGGAAAGGCCAATCAGCGCTCCAAAGAAGTCTCGCTTCCCAGCGGGCAAAAGGGCCATGGGGAAAAAAGTGTCCAAACCAGAAATGCAGGACCGGCCATGGAGAAATGGGAGCCTTGCTACGCTGATGGGTGGGATGTAAATTGCCAACAGCCACTCTGGAGAAGTGTACGGTGTGTTCTGAAACATCTAAAAAACACAGCTTGGAGAGCATAGGGCACTTCCACTCATGGGCGTATAAATTGGGAAAACTAAAAATCAGCAAGACACAGGCACCCCAAAGTTTACGGCTGCTCTGTTGACAAGAACCCCCACTTCATTACACCTTAAATATCCTAGGAAAGAGAAAAATGGATAAAGAAGTGGTGGTCCTCATGTACAATGGAATATCACTCAGCCATGAAATCCACGTCATAAGGCTAGTAGCAGCACGATGAGTGGATTTAGGTACGACGATTCTAAGTGAAATAATTCACACAGAAAAAGACACTTATCATAAGATATCACTTAGAGAGGGAATGTAAAATCCGCTACACTTGAACTGAATTACAAAACAGAACAGAGTCACATGTTCAGAAAACACACTATGGCTGCTGAACGGGAAAGGTGAGGTGGGGTGATGCATAAAACAAGGGTTTCAAATTAGCTCCGATACCGTTCCATAAACCCAATATGTAAGAGACAAGACCTATTCCTTTTTCAGTGAACTGGACTCAACACCCCCTATTCACCGCACAAGAATATATCTGACTAGTAAGAATCTTCAAACCTATGTATTGATATCTCTCTGTAAGTGAGTCAAGGGGGTGTAAAGCGGCATAAACACAGCCGTGAAAAGCAGCTAAACCCCATTATAAAAATAAATTACTTTTCAAAACCCGTGAAACAAAGGCAGTGAAAGAGAGAGAAATTCTTACAAAATTCGTTCAGGGGCTGTGATGCAACCTGGATTGACCATATCTAGACCCACAGCTGATTGAGACATAAGGGTGGACACTCTTGGGGCTGAGAGGTTCGGTGAGGTTGGGTGAGCCAACGCAGACCCTTTCAAGTAATACTGCATGGTACCCATCCCATGGGTCCCAAATCTCCAGGTTCAAGGGCATCTTCCTACGTCGAAAACAGGCATGAGAAACCCAGAAGATGGTACACCGTGTGATCGGGAAAGGTTTCTAAAACGCACCTAATTTCTCATCTCCTTTGCTCGGGTTCGCCATTCCAGCCGATTTACTAGCCATCTCCCTCCTTGGAGAATCAGCACCTTTAACCTCCTGTTCCGTACAGGTTGCAATATGTCCTGAGGATGAACGGGAAGAGGGGGAACCAATGAGAGACTAGCTCTAGGTGTTGGGACAGGCACAGATCACTCTCTTTTCCCATCAGGAAGAAGAATTAAGCACAAGCTCAGCCTGCCCCCCAGAACCAGAAGAGGGCCTGAAGCAATCCTGCGCTTTTGCGGCCAGCTCCCAAAAAAGCGAGTTGAAAAATGGAGCTCAGGGGCACTGCAATTCACAAACCTGCAGAGTTTTAAATGATACCTCTCGTCCACAAATATATTAAGGGAAGGCAACGAAGAGGCTTTGAAAGCAAGGTAGAATCGCAGGAAACAGATTTCAGGAGGTAGATACGAATCGCCTTGAAAGCACATGAAAAGCGGCAAAACGTGGACAATGATGCCCTTGGCCAAAAAGGGCGTATGCGTTTTTTCCTGAATATATTCAGGAAAAAACGCATACGCCCTTTTTGGCCAACCAAGCAACCTGGAAAGGCCAATCAGCGCTCCAAAGAAGTCTCGCTTCCCAGCGGGCAAAAGGGCCATGGGGAAAAAAGTGTCCAAACCAGAAATGCAGGACCGGCCATGGAGAAATGGGAGCCTTGCTACGCTGATGGGTGGGATGTAAATTGCCAACAGCCACTCTGGAGAAGTGTACGGTGTGTTCTGAAACATCTAAAAAACACAGCTTGGAGAGCATAGGGCACTTCCACTCATGGGCGTATAAATTGGGAAAACTAAAAATCAGCAAGACACAGGCACCCCAAAGTTTACGGCTGCTCTGTTGACAAGAACCCCCACTTCATTACACCTTAAATATCCTAGGAAAGAGAAAAATGGATAAAGAAGTGGTGGTCCTCATGTACAATGGAATATCACTCAGCCATGAAATCCACGTCATAAGGCTAGTAGCAGCACGATGAGTGGATTTAGGTACGACGATTCTAAGTGAAATAAGTCACACAGAAAAAGAGACTTATCATAAGATATCACTTAGAGAGGGAATGTAAAAACCGCTACACTTGAACTGAATTACAAAACAGAACAGAGTCACACGTTCAGAAAACACACTATGGCTGCTGAACGGGAAAGGTGAGGTGGGGTGATGCATAAAACAAGGGTTTCAAATTAGCTCCGATACCGTTCCATAAACCCAATATGTAAGAGACAAGACCTATTCCTTTTTCAGTGAACTGGACTCAACACCCCCTATTCACCGCACAAGAATATATCTGACTAGTAAGAATCTTCAAACCTATGTATTGATATCTCTCTGTAAGTGAGTCAAGGGGGTGTAAAGCGGCATAAACACAGCCGTGAAAAGCAGCTAAACCCCATTATAAAAATAAATTACTTTTCAAAACCCGTGAAACAAAGGCAGTGAAAGAGAGAGAAATTCTTACAAAATTCGTTCAGGGGCTGTGATGCAACCTGGATTGACCATATCTAGACCCACAGCTGATTGAGACATAAGGGTGGACACTCTTGGGGCTGAGAGGTTCGGTGAGGTTGGGTGAGCCAACGCACACCCTTTCAAGTAATACTGCATGGTACCCATCCCATGGGTCCCAAATCTCCAGGTTCAAGGGCATCTTCCTACGTCGAAAACAGGCATGAGAAACCCAGAAGATGGTACACCGTGTGATCGGGAAAGGTTTCTAAAACGCACCTCATTTCTCATCTCCTTTGCTCGGGTTCGCCATTCCAGCCGATTTACTAGCCATCTCCCTCCTTGGAGAATCAGCACCTTTAACCTCCTGTTCCGTACAGGTTGCAATTTGTCCTGAGGATGAAGGGGAAGAGGGGGAACCAATGAGAGACTAGCTCTAGGTGTTGGGACAGGCACAGGTCACTCTATTTTCCCATCAGGAAGAAGAATTAAGCACAAGCTCAGCCTGCCCCCCAGAACCAGAAGAGGGCCTGAAGCAATCCTGCGCTTTTGCGGCCAGCTCCCAAAAAAGCGAGTTGAAAAATGGAGCTCAGGGGCACTGCAATTCACAAACCTGCAGAGTTTTAAATGATACCTCTCGTCCACAAATATATTAAGGGAAGGCAACGAAGAGGCTTTCAAAGCAAGGCAGAATTGCAGGAAACAGATTTCAGGAGGTAGATTCGAATCGCCTTGAAAGCACATGAAAAGCGGCAAAACGTGGACAATGATGCCCTTGGCCAAAAAGGGCGTATGCGTTTTTTCCTGAATATATTCAGGAAAAAAACGCATACGCCCTTTTTGGCCAACCAAGCAACCTGGAAAGGCCAATCAGCGCTCCAAAGAAGTCTCGCTTCCCAGCGGGCAAAAGGGCCATGCGGAAAAAAGTGTCCAAACCAGAAATGCAGGACCGGCCATGGAGAAATGGGAGCCTTGCTACGCTGATGGGTGGGATGTAAATTGCCAACAGCCACTCTGGAGAAGTGTACGGTGTGTTCTGAAACATCTAAAAAACACAGCTTGGAGAGCATAGGGCACTTCCACTCATGGGCGTATAAATTGGGAAAACTAAAAATCAGCAAGACACAGGCACCCCAAAGTTTAGGGCTGCTCTGTTGACAAGAACCCCCACTTCATTACACCTTAAATATCCTAGGAAAGAGAAAAATGGATAAAGAAGTTGGGGTCCTCATGTACAATGGAATATCACTCAGCCATGAAATCCACGTCATAAGGCTAGTAGCAGCACGATGAGTGGATTTAGGTACGACGATTCTAAGTGAAATAAGTCACACAGAAAAAGACACTTATCATAAGATATCACTTAGAGAGGGAATGTAAAAACCGCTACACTTGAACTGAATTACAAAACAGAACAGAGTCACACGTTTAGGAAACACACTATGGCAGCTGAACGGGAAAGGTGAGGTGGGGTGATGCATAAAACAAGGGTTTCAAATTAGCTCAGATACCGTTCCATAAACCCAATATGTAAGAGACAAGACCTATTCCTTTTTCAGTGAACTGGACTCAACACCCCCTATTCACCGCACAAGAATATATCTGACTAGGAAGAATCTTCAAACCTATGTATTGATATCTCTCTGTAAGTGAGTCGAGGGGGTGTAAAGCAGCATAAACAAAGCCGTGAAAAGCAGCTAAACCCCATTATAAAAATAAATTACTTTTCAAAACCCGTGAAACAAAGACAGTGAAAGAGAGAGAAATTCTTACAAAATTCGTTCAGGGGCTGTGATGCAACCTGGATTGACCATATCTAGACCCACAGCTGATTGAGACATAAGGGTGGACACTCTTGGGGCTGAGAGGTTCGGTGAGGTTGGGTGAGCCAACGCAGACCCTTTCAAGTAATACTGCATGGTACCCATCCCATGGGTCCCAAATCTCCAGGTTCAAGGGCATCTTCCTAAGTCGAAAACAGGCATGAGAAACCCAGAAGTTGGTACACCGTGTGATCGGGAAAGGTTTCTAAAACGCACCTCATTTCTCATCTCCTTTGCTCGGGTTCGCCATTCCAGCCGATTTACTAGCCATCTCCCTCCTTGGAGAATCAGCACCTTTAACCTCCTGTTCCGTACAGGTTGCAATTTGTCCTGAGGATGAAGGGGAAGAGGGGGAACCAATGAGAGACTAGCTCTAGGTGTTGGGACAGGCACAGGTCACTCTATTTTCCCATCAGGAAGAAGAATTAAGCACAAGCTCAGCCTGCCCCCCAGAACCAGAAGAGGGCCTGAAGCAATCCTGCGCTTTTGCGGCCAGCTCCCAAAAAAGCGAGTTGAAAAATGGAGCTCAGGGGCACTGCAATTCACAAACCTGCAGAGTTTTAAATGATACCTCTCGTCCACAAATATATTAAGGGAAGGCAACGAAGAGGCTTTCAAAGCAAGGCAGAATTGCAGGAAACAGATTTCAGGAGGTAGATTCGAATCGCCTTGAAAGCACATGAAAAGCGGCAAAACGTGGACAATGATGCCCTTGGCCAAAAAGGGCGTATGCGTTTTTTCCTGAATATATTCAGGAAAAAAACGCATACGCCCTTTTTGGCCAACCAAGCAACCTGGAAAGGCCAATCAGCGCTCCAAAGAAGTCTCGCTTCCCAGCGGGCAAAAGGGCCATGCGGAAAAAAGTGTCCAAACCAGAAATGCAGGACCGGCCATGGAGAAATGGGAGCCTTGCTACGCTGATGGGTGGGATGTAAATTGCCAACAGCCACTCTGGAGAAGTGTACGGTGTGTTCTGAAACATCTAAAAAACACAGCTTGGAGAGCATAGGGCACTTCCACTCATGGGCGTATAAATTGGGAAAACTAAAAATCAGCAAGACACAGGCACCCCAAAGTTTAGGGCTGCTCTGTTGACAAGAACCCCCACTTCATTACACCTTAAATATCCTAGGAAAGAGAAAAATGGATAAAGAAGTTGGGGTCCTCATGTACAATGGAATATCACTCAGCCATGAAATCCACGTCATAAGGCTAGTAGCAGCACGATGAGTGGATTTAGGTACGACGATTCTAAGTGAAATAAGTCACACAGAAAAAGACACTTATCATAAGATATCACTTAGAGAGGGAATGTAAAAACCGCTACACTTGAACTGAATTACAAAACAGAACAGAGTCACACGTTTAGGAAACACACTATGGCAGCTGAACGGGAAAGGTGAGGTGGGGTGATGCATAAAACAAGGGTTTCAAATTAGCTCAGATACCGTTCCATAAACCCAATATGTAAGAGACAAGACCTATTCCTTTTTCAGTGAACTGGACTCAACACCCCCTATTCACCGCACAAGAATATATCTGACTAGGAAGAATCTTCAAACCTATGTATTGATATCTCTCTGTAAGTGAGTCGAGGGGGTGTAAAGCAGCATAAACAAAGCCGTGAAAAGCAGCTAAACCCCATTATAAAAATAAATTACTTTTCAAAACCCGTGAAACAAAGACAGTGAAAGAGAGAGAAATTCTTACAAAATTCGTTCAGGGGCTGTGATGCAACCTGGATTGACCATATCTAGACCCACAGCTGATTGAGACATAAGGGTGGACACTCTTGGGGCTGAGAGGTTCGGTGAGGTTGGGTGAGCCAACGCAGACCCTTTCAAGTAATACTGCATGGTACCCATCCCATGGGTCCCAAATCTCCAGGTTCAAGGGCATCTTCCTACGTCGAAAACAGGCATGAGAAACCCAGAAGTTGGTACACCGTGTGATCGGGAAAGGTTTCTAAAACGCACCTCATTTCTCATCTCCTTTGCTCGGGTTCGCCATTCCAGCCAATTTACTAGCCATCTCCCTCCTTGGAGAATCAGCACCTTTAACCTCCTGTTCCGTACAGGTTGCAATTTGTCCTGAGGATGAACGGGAAGAGGGGGAACCAATGAGAGACTAGCTCTAGGTGTTGGGACAGGCACAGGTCACTCTATTTTCCCATCAGGAAGAAGAATTAAGCACAAGCTCAGCCTGCCCCCCAGAACCAGAAGAGGGCCTGAAGCAATCCTGCGCTTTTGCGGCCAGCTCCCAAAAAAGCGAGTTGAAAAATGGAGCTCAGGGGCACTGCAATTCACAAACCTGCAGAGTTTTAAATGATACCTCTCGTCCACAAATATATTAAGGGAAGGCAACGAAGAGGCTTTGAAAGCAAGGCAGAATTGCAGGAAACAGATTTCAGGAGGTAGATTCGAATCGCCTTGAAAGCACATGAAAAGCGGCAAAACGTGGACAATGATGCCCTTGGGCAAAAAGGGCGTATGCGTTTTTTCCTGAATATATTCAGGAAAAAACGCATACGCCCTTTTTGGCCAACCAAGCAACCTGGAAAGGCCAATCAGCGCTCCAAAGAAGTCTCGCTTCCCAGCGGGCAAAAGGGCCATGCGGAAAAAAGTGTCCAAACCAGAAATGCAGGACCGGCCATGGAGAAATGGGAGCCTTGCTACGTTGATGGGCGGGATGTAAATTGCCAACAGCCACTCTGGAGAAGTGTACGGTGTGTTCTGAAACATCTAAAAAACACAGCTTGGAGAGCATAGGGCACTTCCACTCATGGGCGTATAAATTGGGAAAACTAAAAATCAGCAAGACACAGGCACCCCAAAGTTTAGGGCTGCTCTGTTGACAAGAACCCCCACTTCATTACACCTTAAATATCCTAGGAAAGAGAAAAATGGATAAAGAAGTTGGGGTCCTCATGTACAATGGAATATCACTCAGCCAGGAAATCAACGTCATAAGGCTAGTAGCAACACGATGTGTGGATTTAGGTACGACGATTCTAAGTGAAATAAGTCACACAGAAAAAGACACTTATCATAAGATATCACTTAGAGAGGGAATGTAAAAACCGCTACACTTGAACTGAATTACAAAACAGAACAGAGTCACACGTTTAGGAAACACACTATGGCTGCTGAACGGGAAAGGTGAGGTGGGGTGATTCATAAAACAAGGGTTTCAAATTAGCTCCGATACCGTTCCATAAACCCAATATGTAAGAGACAAGACCTATTCCTTTTTCAGTGAACTGGACTCAACACCCCCTATTCACCGCACAAGAATATATCTGACTAGGAAGAATCCTCAAACCTATGTATTGATATCTCTCTGTAAGTGAGTCAAGGGGGTGTAAAGCGGCATAAACACAGCCGTGAAAAGCAGCTAAACCCCATTATAAAAATAAATTACTTTTCAAAACCCGTGAAAGAAAGACAGTGAAAGAGAGAGAAATTCTTACAAAATTCGTTCAGGGGCTGTGATGCAACCTGGATTGACCATATCTAGACCCACAGCTGATTGAGACATAAGGGTGGACACTCTTGGGGCTGAGAGGTTCGGTGAGGTTGGCTGAGCCAACGCAGACCCTTTCAAGTAATACTGCATGGTACCCATCCCATGGGTCCCAAATCTCCAGGTTCAAGGGCATCTTCCTACGTCGAAAACAGGCATGAGAAACCCAGAAGATGGTACACCGTGTGATCGGGAAAGGTTTCTAAAACGCACCTCATTTCTCATCTCCTTTGCTCGGGTTCGCCATTCCAGCCGATTTACTAGCCATCTCCCTCCTTGGAGAATCAGCACCTTTAACCTCCTGTTCCGTACAGGTTGCAATTTTTCCTGAGGATGAACGGGAAGAGGGGGAACCAATGAGAGACTAGCTCTAGGTGTTGGGACAGGCACAGGTCACTCTATTTTCCCATCAGGAAGAAGAATTAAGCACAAGCTCAGCCTGCCCCCCAGAACCAGAAGAGGGCCTGAAGCAATCCTGCGCTTTTGCGGCCAGCTCCCAAAAAAGCGAGTTGAAAAATGGAGCTCAGGGGCACTGCAATTCACAAACCTGCAGAGTTTTAAATGATACCTCTCGTCCACAAATATATTAAGGGAAGGCAATGAAGAGGCTTTGAAAGCAAGGCAGAATTGCAGGAAACAGATTTCAGGAGGTAGATTCGAATCGCCTTGAAAGCACATGAAAAGCGGCAAAACGTGGACAATGATGCCCTTGGCCAAAAAGGGCGTATGCGTTTTTTCCTGAATATATTCAGGAAAAAACGCATACGCCCTTTTTGGCCAACCAAGCAACCTGGAAAGGCCAATCAGCGCTCCAAAGAAGTCTCGCTTCCCAGCGGGCAAAAGGGCCATGGGGAAAAAAGTGTCCAAACCAGAAATGCAGGACCGGCCATGGAGAAATGGGAGCCTTGCTACGCTGATGGGTGGGATGTAAATTGCCAACAGCCACTCTGGAGAAGTGTACGGTGTGTTCTGAAACATCTAAAAAACACAGCTTGGAGAGCATAGGGCACTTCCACTCATGGGCGTATAAATTGGGAAAACTAAAAATCAGCAAGACACAGGCACCCCAAAGTTTAGGGCTGCTCTGTTGACAAGAACCCCCACTTCATTACACCTTAAATATCCTAGGAAAGAGAAAAATGGATAAAGAAGTTGGGGTCCTCATGTACAATGGAATATCACTCAGCCATGAAATCCACGTCATAAGGCTAGTAGCAGCACGATGAGTGGATTTAGGTACGACGATTCTAAGTGAAATAAGTCACACAGAAAAAGACACTTATCATAAGATATCACTTAGAGAGGGAATGTAAAAACCGCTACACTTGAACTGAATTACAAAACAGAACAGAGTCACACGTTTAGGAAACACACTATGGCAGCTGAACGGGAAAGGTGAGGTGGGGTGATGCATAAAACAAGGGTTTCAAATTAGCTCCGATACCGTTCCATAAACCCAATATGTAAGAGACAAGACCTATTCCTTTTTCAGTGAACTGGACTCAACACCCCCTATTCACCGCACAAGAATATATCTGACTAGATAGAATCTTCAAACCTATGTATTGATATCTCTCTGTGAGTCGAGGGGGTGGAAAGCAGCATAAACAAAGCCGTGAAAAGCAGCTAAACCCCATTATAAAAATAAATTACTTTTCAAAACCCGTGAAAGAAAGACAGTGAAAGAGAGAGAAATTCTTACAAAATTCGTTCAGGGGCTGTGATGCAACCTGGATTGACCATATCTAGACCCACAGCTGATTGAGACATAAGGGTGGACACTCTTGGGGCTGAGAGGTTCGGTGAGGTTGGGTGAGCCAACGCAGACCCTTTCAAGTAATACTGCATGGTACCCATCCCATGGGTCCCAAATCTCCAGGTTCAAGGGCATCTTCCTACGTCGAAAACAGGCATGAGAAACCCAGAAGATGGTACACCGTGTGATCGGGAAAGGTTTCTAAAACGCACCTCATTTCTCATCTCCTTTGCTCGGGTTCGCCATTCCAGCCGATTTACTAGCCATCTCCCTCCTTGGAGAATCAGCACCTTTAACCTCCTGTTCCGTACAGGTTGCAATTTGTCCTGAGGATGAACGGGAAGAGGGGGAACCAATGAGAGACTAGCTCTAGGTGTTGGGACAGGCACAGGTCACTCTATTTTCCCATCAGGAAGAAGAATTAAGCACAAGCTCAGCCTGCCCCCCAGAACCAGAAGAGGGCCTGAAGCAATCCTGCGCTTTTGCGGCCAGCTCCCAAAAAAGCGAGTTGAAAAATGGAGCTCAGGGGCACTGCAATTCACAAACCTGCAGAGTTTTAAATGATACCTCTCGTCCACAAATATATTAAGGGAAGGCAACGAAGAGGCTTTGAAAGCAAGGCAGAATTGCAGGAAACAGATTTCAGGAGGTAGATTCGAATCGCCTTGAAAGCACATGAAAAGCGGCAAAACGTGGACAATGATGCCCTTGGCCAAAAAGGGCGTATGCGTTTTTTCCTGAATATATTCAGGAAAAAACGCATACGCCCTTTTTGGCCAACCAAGCAACCTGGAAAGGCCAATCAGCGCTCCAAAGAAGTCTCGCTTCCCAGCGGGCAAAAGGGCCATGCGGAAAAAAGTGTCCAAACCAGAAATGCAGGACCGGCCATGGAGAAATGGGAGCCTTGCTACGCTGATGGGCGGGATGTAAATTGCCAACAGCCACTCTGGAGAAGTGTACGGTGTGTTCTGAAACATCTAAAAAACACAGCTTGGAGAGCATAGGGCACTTCCACTCATGGGCGTATAAATTGGGAAAACTAAACATCAGCAAGACACAGGCACCCCAAAGTTTAGGGCTGCTCTGTTGACAAGAACCCCCACTTCATTACACCTTAAATATCCTAGGAAAGAGAAAAATGGATAAAGAAGTTGGGGTCCTCATGTACAATGGAATATCACTCAGCCATGAAATCCACGTCATAAGGCTAGTAGCAGCACGATGAGTGGATTTAGGTACGACGATTCTAAGTGAAATAAGTCACACAGAAAAAGACACTTATCATAAGATATCACTTAGAGAGGGAATGTAAAAACCGCTACACTTGAACTGAATTACAAAACAGAACAGAGTCACACGTTTAGGAAACACACTATGGCAGCTGAACGGGAAAGGTGAGGTGGGGTGATGCATAAAACAAGGGTTTCAAATTAGCTCCGATACCGTTCCATAAACCCAATATGTAAGAGACAAGACCTATTCCTTTTTCAGTGAACTGGACTCAACACCCCCTATTCACCGCACAAGAATATATCTGACTAGGAAGAATCCTCAAACCTATGTATTGATATCTCTCTGTAAGTGAGTCAAGGGGGTGTAAAGCGGCATAAACACAGCCGTGAAAAGCAGCTAAACCCCATTATAAAAATAAATTACTTTTCAAAACCCGTGAAAGAAAGACAGTGAAAGAGAGAGAAATTCTTACAAAATTCGTTCAGGGGCTGTGATGCAACCTGGATTGACCATATCTAGACCCACAGCTGATTGAGACATAAGGGTGGACACTCTTGGGGCTGAGAGGTTCGGTGAGGTTGGGTGAGCCAACGCACACCCTTTCAAGTAATACTGCATGGTACCCATCCCATGGGTCCCAAATCTCCAGGTTCAAGGGCATCTTCCTACGTCGAAAACAGGCATGAGAAACCCAGAAGATGGTACACCGTGTGATCGGGAAAGGTTTCTAAAACGCACCTCATTTCTCATCTCCTTTGCTCGGGTTCGCCATTCCAGCCGATTTACTAGCCATCTCCCTCCTTGGAGAATCAGCACCTTTAACCTCCTGTTCCGTACAGGTTGCAATTTGTCCTGAGGATGAACGGGAAGAGGGGGAACCAATGAGAGACTAGCTCTAGGTGTTGGGACAGGCACAGGTCACTCTCTTTTCCCATCAGGAAGAAGAATTAAGCACAAGCTCAGCCAGCCCTCCAGAACCAGAAGAGGGCCTGAAGCAATCCTGCGCTTTTGCGGCCAGCTCCCAAAAAAGCGAGTTGAAAAATGGAGCTCAGGGGCACTGCAATTCACAAACCTGCAGAGTTTTAAATGATACCTCTCGTCCACAAATATATTAAGGGAAGGCAACGAAGAGGCTTTGAAAGCAAGGCAGAATTGCAGGAAACAGATTTCAGGAGGTAGATTCGAATCGCCTTGAAAGCACATGAAAAGCGGCAAAACGTGGACAATGATGCCCTTGGCCAAAAAGGGCGTATGCGTTTTTTCCTGAATATATTCAGGAAAAAACGCATACGCCCTTTTTGGCCAACCAAGCAACCTGGAAAGGCCAATCAGCGCTCCAAAGAAGTCTCGCTTCCCAGCGGGCAAAAGGGCCATGCGGAAAAAAGTGTCCAAACCAGAAATGCAGGACCGGCCATGGAGAAATGGGAGCCTTGCTACGCTGATGGGCGGGATGTAAATTGCCAACAGCCACTCTGGAGAAGTGTACGGTGTGTTCTGAAACATCTAAAAAACACAGCTTGGAGAGCATAGGGCACTTCCACTCATGGGCGTATAAATTGGGAAAACTAAACATCAGCAAGACACAGGCACCCCAAAGTTTAGGGCTGCTCTGTTGACAAGAACCCCCACTTCATTACACCTTAAATATCCTAGGAAAGAGAAAAATGGATAAAGAAGTTGGGGTCCTCATGTACAATGGAATATCACTCAGCCATGAAATCCACGTCATAAGGCTAGTAGCAGCACGATGAGTGGATTTAGGTACGACGATTCTAAGTGAAATAAGTCACACAGAAAAAGACACTTATCATAAGATATCACTTAGAGAGGGAATGTAAAAACCGCTACACTTGAACTGAATTACAAAACAGAACAGAGTCACACGTTTAGGAAACACACTATGGCAGCTGAACGGGAAAGGTGAGGTGGGGTGATGCATAAAACAAGGGTTTCAAATTAGCTCCGATACCGTTCCATAAACCCAATATGTAAGAGACAAGACCTATTCCTTTTTCAGTGAACTGGACTCAACACCCCCTATTCACCGCACAAGAATATATCTGACTAGGAAGAATCCTCAAACCTATGTATTGATATCTCTCTGTAAGTGAGTCAAGGGGGTGTAAAGCGGCATAAACACAGCCGTGAAAAGCAGCTAAACCCCATTATAAAAATAAATTACTTTTCAAAACCCGTGAAAGAAAGACAGTGAAAGAGAGAGAAATTCTTACAAAATTCGTTCAGGGGCTGTGATGCAACCTGGATTGACCATATCTAGACCCACAGCTGATTGAGACATAAGGGTGGACACTCTTGGGGCTGAGAGGTTCGGTGAGGTTGGGTGAGCCAACGCAGACCCTTTCAAGTAATACTGCATGGTACCCATCCCATGGGTCCCAAATCTCCAGGTTCAAGGGCATCTTCCTACGTCGAAAACAGGCATGAGAAACCCAGAAGATGGTACACCGTGTGATCGGGAAAGGTTTCTAAAACGCACCTCATTTCTCATCTCCTTTGCTCGGGTTCGCCATTCCAGCCGATTTACTAGCCATCTCCCTCCTTGGAGAATCAGCACCTTTAACCTCCTGTTCCGTACAGGTTGCAATTTGTCCTGAGGATGAACGGGAAGAGGGGGAACCAATGAGAGACTAGCTCTAGGTGTTGGGACAGGCACAGGTCACTCTCTTTTCCCATCAGGAAGAAGAATTAAGCACAAGCTCAGCCAGCCCTCCAGAACCAGAAGAGGGCCTGAAGCAATCCTGCGCTTTTGCGGCCAGCTCCCAAAAAGGCGAGTTGAAAAATGGAGCTCAGGGGCACTGCAATTCACAAACCTGCAGAGTTTTAAATGATACCTCTCGTCCACAAATATATTAAGGGAAGGCAACGAAGAGGCTTTGAAAGCAAGGCAGAATTGCAGGAAACAGATTTCAGGAGGTAGATTCGAATCGCCTTGAAAGCGCATGAAAAGCGGCAAAACGTGGACAATGATGCCCTTGGCCAAAAAGGGCGTATGCGTTTTTTCCTGAATATATTCAGGAAAAAACGCATACGCCCTTTTTGGCCAACCAAGCAACCTGGAAAGGCCAATCAGCGCTCCAAAGAAGTCTCGCTTCCCAGCGGGCAAAAGGGCCATGCGGAAAAAAGTGTCCAAACCAGAAATGCAGGACCGGCCATGGAGAAATGGGAGCCTTGCTACGCTGATGGGCGGGATGTAAATTGCCAACAGCCACTCTGGAGAAGTGTACGGTGTGTTCTGAAACATCTAAAAAACACAGCTTGGAGAGCATAGGGCACTTCCACTCATGGGCGTATAAATTGGGAAAACTAAAAATCAGCAAGACACAGGCACCCCAAAGTTTAGGGCTGCTCTGTTGACAAGAACCCCCACTTCATTACACCTTAAATATCCTAGGAAAGAGAAAAATGGATAAAGAAGTTGGGGTCCTCATGTACAATGGAATATCACTCAGCCAGGAAATCAACGTCATAAGGCTAGTAGCAACACGATGAGTGGATTTAGGTACGACGATTCTAAGTGAAATAAGTCACACAGAAAAAGACACTTATCATAAGATATCACTTAGAGAGGGAATGTAAAAACCGCTACACTTGAACTGAATTACAAAACAGAACAGAGTCACACGTTTAGGAAACACACTATGGCTGCTGAACGGGAAAGGTGAGGTGGGGTGATGCATAAAACAAGGGTTTCAAATTAGCTCTGATACCGTTCCATAAACCCAATATGTAAGAGACAAGACCTATTCCTTTTTCAGTGAACTGGACTCAACACCCCCTATTCACCGCACAAGTATATATCTGACTAGGAAGAATCTTCAAACCTATGTATTGATATCTCTCTGTAAGTGAGTCAAGGGGGTGTAAAGCGCCATAAACACAGCCGTGAAAAGCAGCTAAACCCCATTATAAAAATAAATTACTTTTCAAAACCCGTGAAACAAAGGCAGTGAAAGAGAGAGAAATTCTTACAAAATTCGTTCAGGGGCTGTGATGCAACCTGGATTGACCATATCTAGACCCACAGCTGATTGAGATATAAGGGTGGACACTCTTGGGGCTGAGAGGTTCGGTGAGGTTGGGTGAGCCAACGCAGACCCTTTCAAGTAATACTGCATGGTACCCATCCCATGGGTCCCAAATCTCCAGGTTCAAGGGCATCTTCCTACGTCGAAAACAGGCATGAGAAACCCAGAAGATGGTACACCGTGTGATCGGGAAAGGTTTCTAAAACGCACCTCATTTCTCATCTCCTTTGCTCGGGTTCGCCATTCCAGCCGATATACTAGCCATCTCCCTCCTTGGAGAATCAGCACCTTTAACCTCCTGTTCCGTACAGGTTGCAATTTGTCCTGAGGATGAACGGGAAGAGGGGGAACCAATGAGAGACTAGCTCTAGGTGTTGGGACAGGCACAGGTCACTCTATTTTCCCATCAGGAAGAAGAACTAAGCACAAGCTCAGCCTGCCCCCCAGAACCAGAAGAGGGCCTGAAGCAATCCTGCGCTTTTGCGGCCAGCTCCCAAAAAAGCGAGTTGAAAAATGGAGCTCAGGGGCACTGCAGTTCACAAACCTGCAGAGTTTTAAATGATACCTCTCGTCCACAAATATATTAAGGGAAGGCAACGAAGAGGCTTTGAAAGCAAGGCAGAATTGCAGGAAACAGATTTCAGGAGGTAGATTCGAATCGCCTTGAAAGCACATGAAAAGCGGCAAAACGTGGACAATGATGCCCTTGGCCAAAAAGGGCGTATGCGTTTTTTCCTGAATATATTCAGGAAAAAACGCATACGCCCTTTTTGGCCAACCAAGCAACCTGGAAAGGCCAATCAGCGCTCCAAAGAAGTCTCGCTTCCCAGCGGGCAAAAGGGCCATGCGGAAAAAAGTGTCCAAACCAGAAATGCAGGACCGGCCATGGAGAAATGGGAGCCTTGCTACGCTGATGGGCGGGATGTAAATTGCCAACAGCCACTCTGGAGAAGTGTACGGTGTGTTCTGAAACATCTAAAAAACACAGCTTGGAGAGCATAGGGCACTTCCACTCATGGGCGTATAAATTGGGAAAACTAAAAATCAGCAAGACACAGGCACCCCAAAGTTTAGGGCTGCTCTGTTGACAAGAACCCCCACTTCATTACACCTTAAATATCCTAGGAAAGAGAAAAATGGATAAAGAAGTTGGGGTCCTCATGTACAATGGAATATCACTCAGCCAGGAAATCAACGTCATAAGGCTAGTAGCAACACGATGAGTGGATTTAGGTACGACGATTCTAAGTGAAATAAGTCACACAGAAAAAGACACTTATCATAAGATATCACTTCTAGAGGGAATGTAAAAACCGCTACACTTGAACTGAATTACAAAACAGAACAGAGTCACACGTTTAGGAAACACACTATGGCTGCTGAACGGGAAAGGTGAGGTGGGGTGATGCATAAAACAAGGGTTTCAAATTAGCTCCGATACCGTTCCATAAACCCAATATGTAAGAGACAAGACCTATTCCTTTTTCAGTGAACTGGACTCAACACCCCCTATTCACCGCACAAGAATATATCTGACTAGGAAGAATCTTCAAACCTATGTATTGATATCTCTCTGTAAGTGAGTCAAGGGGGTGTAAAGCGCCATAAACACAGCCGTGAAAAGCAGCTAAACCCCATTATAAAAATAAATTACTTTTCAAAACCCGTGAAACAAAGACAGTGAAAGAGAGAGAAATTCTTACAAAATTCGTTCAGGGGCTGTGATGCAACCTGGATTGACCATATCTAGACCCACAGCTGATTGAGACATAAGGGTGGACACTCTTGGGGCTGAGAGGTTCGGTGAGGTTGGGTGAGCCAACGCACACCCTTTCAAGTAATACTGCATGGTACCCATCCCATGGGTCCCAAATCTCCAGGTTCAAGGGCATCTTCCTACGTCGAAAACAGGCATGAGAAACCCAGAAGATGGTACACCGTGTGATCGGGAAAGGTTTCTAAAACGCACCTCATTTCTCATCTCCTTTGCTCGGGTTCGCCATTCCAGCCGATTTACTAGCCATCTCCCTCCTTGGAGAATCAGCACCTTTAACCTCCTGTTCCGTACAGGTTGCAATTTGTCCTGAGGATGAACGGGAAGAGGGGGAACCAATGAGAGACTAGCTCTAGGTGTTGGGACAGGCACAGGTCACTCTATTTTCCCATCAGGAAGAAGAATTAAGCACAAGCTCAGCCTGCCCTCCAGAACCAGAAGAGGGCCTGAAGCAATCCTGCGCTTTTGCGGCCAGCTCCCAAAAAAGCGAGTTGAAAAATGGAGCTCAGGGGCACTGCAATTCACAAACCTGCAGAGTTTTAAATGATACCTCTCGTCCACAAATATATTAAGGGAAGGCAACGAAGAGGCTTTGAAAGCAAGGCAGAATTGCAGGAAACAGATTTCAGGAGGTAGATTCGAATCGCCTTGAAAGCACATGAAAAGCGGCAAAACGTGGACAATGATGCCCTTGGCCAAAAAGGGCGTATGCGTTTTTTCCTGAATATATTCAGGAAAAAACGCATACGCCCTTTTTGGCCAACCAAGCAACCTGGAAAGGCCAATCAGCGCTCCAAAGAAGTCTCGCTTCCCAGCGGGCAAAAGGGCCATGCGGAAAAAAGTGTCCAAACCAGAAATGCAGGACCGGCCATGGAGAAATGGGAGCCTTGCTACGCTGATGGGCGGGATGTAAATTGCCAACAGCCACTCTGGAGAAGTGTACGGTGTGTTCTGAAACATCTAAAAAACACAGCTTGGAGAGCATAGGGCACTTCCACTCATGGGCGTATAAATTGGGAAAACTAAAAATCAGCAAGACACAGGCACCCCAAAGTTTAGGGCTGCTCTGTGGACAAGAACCCCCACTTCATTACACCTTAAATATCCTAGGAAAGAGAAAAATGGATAAAGAAGTTGGGGTCCTCATGTACAATGGAATATCACTCAGCCAGGAAATCAACGTCATAAGGCTAGTAGCAACACGATGAGTGGATTTAGGTACGACGATTCTAAGTGAAATAAGTCACACAGAAAAAGACACTTATCATAAGATATCACTTAGAGAGGGAATGTAAAAACCGCTACACTTGAACTGAATTACAAAACAGAACAGAGTCACACGTTTAGGAAACACACTATGGCTGCTGAACGGGAAAGGTGAGGTGGGGTGATGCATAAAACAAGGGTTTCAAATTAGCTCCGATACCGTTCCATAAACCCAATATGTAAGAGACAAGACCTATTCCTTTTTCAGTGAACTGGACTCAACACCCCCTATTCACCGCACAAGAATATATCTGACTAGGAAGAATCTTCAAACCTATGTATTGATATCTCTCTGTAAGTGAGTCAAGGGGGTGTAAAGCGGCATAAACACAGCCGTGAAAAGCAGCTAAACCCCATTATAAAAATAAATTACTTTTCAAAACCCGTGAAACAAAGACAGTGAAAGAGAGAGAAATTCTTACAAAATTCGTTCAGGGGCTGTGATGCAACCTGGATTGACCATATCTAGACCCACAGCTGATTGAGACATAAGGGTGGACACTCTTGGGGCTGAGAGGTTCGGTGAGGTTGGGTGAGCCAACGCAGACCCTTTCAAGTAATACTGCATGGTACCCATCCCATGGGTCCCAAATCTCCAGGTTCCAGGGCATCTTCCTACGTCGAAAACAGGCATGAGAAACCCAGAAGATGGTACACCGTGTGATCGGGAAAGGTTTCTAAAACGCACCTCATTTCTCATCTCCTTTGCTCGGGTTCGCCATTCCAGCCGATTTACTAGCCATCTCCCTCCTTGGAGAATCAGCACCTTTAACCTCCTGTTCCGTACAGGTTGCAATTTGTCCTGAGGATGAAGGGGAAGAGGGGGAACCAATGAGAGACTAGCTCTAGGTGTTGGGACAGGCACAGGTCACTCTATTTTCCCATCAGGAAGAAGAATTAAGCACAAGCTCAGCCTGCCCCCCAGAACCAGAAGAGGGCCTGAAGCAATCCTGCGCTTTTGCGGCCAGCTCCCAAAAAAGCGAGTTGAAAAATGGAGCTCAGGGGCACTGCAATTCACAGACCTGCAGAGTTTTAAATGATACCTCTCGTCCACAAATATATTAAGGGAAGGCAACGAAGAGGCTTTGAAAGCAAGGCAGAATTGCAGGAAACAGATTTCAGGAGGTAGATTCGAATCGCCTTGAAAGCACATGAAAAGCGGCAAAACGTGGACAATGATGCCCTTGGCCAAAAAGGGCGTATGCGTTTTTTCCTGAATATATTCAGGAAAAAACGCATACGCCCTTTTTGGCCAACCAAGCAACCTGGAAAGGCCAATCAGCGCTCCAAAGAAGTCTCGCTTCCCAGCGGGCAAAAGGGCCATGCGGAAAAAAGTGTCCAAACCAGAAATGCAGGACCGGCCATGGAGAAATGGGAGCCTTGCTACGCTGATGGGTGGGATGTAAATTGCCAACAGCCACTCTGGAGAAGTGTACGGTGTGTTCTGAAACATCTAAAAAACACAGCTTGGAGAGCATAGGGCACTTCCACTCATGGGCGTATAAATTGGGAAAACTAAACATCAGCAAGACACAGGCACCCCAAAGTTTAGGGCTGCTCTGTTGACAAGAACCCCCACTTCATTACACCTTAAATATCCTAGGAAAGAGAAAAATGGATAAAGAAGTTGTGGTCCTCATGTACAATGGAATATCACTCAGCCATGAAATCCACGTCATAAGGCTAGTAGCAGCACGATGAGTGGATTTAGGTACGACGATTCTAAGTGAAATAAGTCACACAGAAAAAGACACTTATCATAAGACATCACTTCTAGAGGGAATGTAAAAACCGCTACACTTGAACTGAATTACAAAACAGAACAGAGTCACACGTTTAGGAAACACACTATGGTTGCTGAACGGGAAAGGTGAGGTGGGGTGATGCATAAAACAAGGGTTTCAAATTAGCTCCGATACCGTTCCATAAACCCAATATGTAAGAGACAAGACCTATTCCTTTTTCAGTGAACTGGACTCAACACCCCCTATTCACCGCACAAGAATATATCTGACTAGTAAGAATCTTCAAACCTATGTATTGATATCTCTCTGTAAGTGAGTCAAGGGGGTGTAAAGCGGCATAAACACAGCCGTGAAAAGCAGCTAAACCCCATTATAAAAATAAATTACTTTTCAAAACCCGTGAAACAAAGACAGTGAAAGAGAGAGAAATTCTTACAAAATTCGTTCAGGGGCTGTGATGCAACCTGGATTGACCATATCTAGACCCACAGCTGATTGAGACATAAGGGTGGACACTCTTGGGGCTGAGAGGTTCGGTGAGGTTGGGTGAGCCAACGCAGACCCTTTCAAGTAATACTGCATGGTACCCATCCCATGGGTCCCAAATCTCCAGGTTCAAGGGCATCTTCCTACGTCGAAAACAGGCATGAGAAACCCAGAAGATGGTACACCGTGTGATCGGGAAAGGTTTCTAAAACGCACCTCATTTCTCATCTCCTTTGCTCGGGTTCGCCATTCCAGCCGATTTACTAGCCATCTCCCTCCTTGGAGAATCAGCACCTTTAACCTCCTGTTCCGTACAGGTTGCAATTTGTCCTGAGGATGAAGGGGAAGAGGGGGAACCAATGAGAGACTAGCTCTAGGTGTTGGGACAGGCACAGGTCACTCTATTTTCCCATCAGGAAGAAGAATTAAGCACAAGCTCAGCCTGCCCCCCAGAACCAGAAGAGGGCCTGAAGCAATCCTGCGCTTTTGCGGCCAGCTCCCAAAAAAGCGAGTTGAAAAATGGAGCTCAGGGGCACTGCAATTCACAGACCTGCAGAGTTTTAAATGATACCTCTCGTCCACAAATATATTAAGGGAAGGCAACGAAGAGGCTTTGAAAGCAAGGCAGAATTGCAGGAAACAGATTTCAGGAGGTAGATTCGAATCGCCTTGAAAGCACATGAAAAGCGGCAAAACGTGGACAATGATGCCCTTGGCCAAAAAGGGCGTATGCGTTTTTTCCTGAATATATTCAGGAAAAAACGCATACGCCCTTTTTGGCCAACCAAGCAACCTGGAAAGGCCAATCAGCGCTCCAAAGAAGTCTCGCTTCCCAGCGGGCAAAAGGGCCATGCGGAAAAAAGTGTCCAAACCAGAAATGCAGGACCGGCCATGGAGAAATGGGAGCCTTGCTACGCTGATGGGTGGGATGTAAATTGCCAACAGCCACTCTGGAGAAGTGTACGGTGTGTTCTGAAACATCTAAAAAACACAGCTTGGAGAGCATAGGGCACTTCCACTCATGGGCGTATAAATTGGGAAAACTAAACATCAGCAAGACACAGGCACCCCAAAGTTTAGGGCTGCTCTGTTGACAAGAACCCCCACTTCATTACACCTTAAATATCCTAGGAAAGAGAAAAATGGATAAAGAAGTTGTGGTCCTCATGTACAATGGAATATCACTCAGCCATGAAATCCACGTCATAAGGCTAGTAGCAGCACGATGAGTGGATTTAGGTACGACGATTCTAAGTGAAATAAGTCACACAGAAAAAGACACTTATCATAAGACATCACTTCTAGAGGGAATGTAAAAACCGCTACACTTGAACTGAATTACAAAACAGAACAGAGTCACACGTTTAGGAAACACACTATGGTTGCTGAACGGGAAAGGTGAGGTGGGGTGATGCATAAAACAAGGGTTTCAAATTAGCTCCGATACCGTTCCATAAACCCAATATGTAAGAGACAAGACCTATTCCTTTTTCAGTGAACTGGACTCAACACCCCCTATTCACCGCACAAGAATATATCTGACTAGTAAGAATCTTCAAACCTATGTATTGATATCTCTCTGTAAGTGAGTCAAGGGGGTGTAAAGCGGCATAAACACAGCCGTGAAAAGCAGCTAAACCCCATTATAAAAATAAATTACTTTTCAAAACCCGTGAAACAAAGACAGTGAAAGAGAGAGAAATTCTTACAAAATTCGTTCAGGGGCTGTGATGCAACCTGGATTGACCATATCTAGACCCACAGCTGATTGAGACATAAGGGTGGACACTCTTGGGGCTGAGAGGTTCGGTGAGGTTGGGTGAGCCAACGCAGACCCTTTCAAGTAATACTGCATGGTACCCATCCCATGGGTCCCAAATCTCCAGGTTCAAGGGCATCTTCCTACGTCGAAAACAGGCATGAGAAACCCAGAAGATGGTACACCGTGTGATCGGGAAAGGTTTCTAAAACGCACCTCATTTCTCATCTCCTGTGCTCGGGTTCGCCATTCCAGCCGATTTACTAGCCATCTCCCTCCTTGGAGAATCAGCACCTTTAACCTCCTGTTCCGTATAGGTTGCAATTTGTCCTGAGGATGAACGGGAAGAGGGGGAACCAATGAGAGACTAGCTCTAGGTGTTGGGACAGGCACAGGTCACTCTATTTTCCCATCAGGAAGAAGAATTAGGCACAAGCTCAGCCTGCCCCCCAGAACCAGAAGAGGGCCTGAAGCAATCCTGCGCTTTTGCGGCCAGCTCCCAAAAAAGCGAGTTGAAAAATGGAGCTCAGGGGCACTGCAATTCACAAACCTGCAGAGTTTTAAATGATACCTCACGTCCACAAATATATTAAGGGAAGGCAACGAAGAGGCTTTGAAAGCAAGGCAGAATTGCAGGAAACAGATTTCAGGAGGTAGATTCGAATCGCCTTGAAAGCACATGAAAAGCGGCAAAACGTGGACAATGATGCCCTTGGCCAAAAAGGGCGTATGCGTTTTTTCCTGAATATATTCAGGAAAAAACGCATACGCCCTTTTTGGCCAACCAAGCAACCTGGAAAGGCCAATCAGCGCTCCAAAGAAGTCTCGCTTCCCAGCGGGCAAAAGGGCCATGCGGAAAAAAGTGTCCAAACCAGAAATGCAGGACCGGCCATGGAGAAATGGGAGCCTTGCTACGCTGATGGGTGGGATGTAAATTGCCAACAGCCACTCTGGAGAAGTGTACGGTGTGTTCTGAAACATCTAAAAAACACAGCTTGGAGAGCATAGGGCACTTCCACTCATGGGCATATAAATTGGGAAAACTAAAAATCAGCAAGACACAGGCACCCCAAAGTTTAGGGCTGCTCTGTTGACAAGAACCCCCACTTCA
The DNA here is from genome assembly GCF_949987535.1 of Balaenoptera acutorostrata. Lineage (NCBI taxonomy): Eukaryota > Metazoa > Chordata > Mammalia > Artiodactyla > Balaenopteridae > Balaenoptera > Balaenoptera acutorostrata. The sequence goes on from NW_026646501.1 coordinate 59,305, forward strand.
TTACACCTTAAATATCCTAGGAAAGCGAAAAATGGATAAAGAAGTTGTGGTCCTCATGTACAATGGAATATCACTCAGCCATGAAATCCACGTCATAAGGCTAGTAGCAGCACGATGAGTGGATTTAGGTACGACGATTCTAAGTGAAATAAGTCACACAGAAAAAGACACTTATCATAAGATATCACTTCTAGAGGGAATGTAAAAACCGCTACACTTGAACTGAATTACAAGACAGAACAGAGTCACACGTTCAGAAAACACACTATGGCTGCTGAACGGGAAAGGTGAGGTGGGGTGATGCATAAAACAAGGGTTTCAAATTAGCTCAGATACCGTTCCATAAACCCAATATGTAAGAGACAAGACCTATTCCTTTTTCAGTGAACTGGACTCAACACCCCCTATTCACCGCACAAGAATATATCTGACTAGGAAGAATCTTCAAACCTATGTATTGATATCTCTCCGTAAGTGAGTCAAGGGGGTGTAAAGCGGCATAAACACAGCCGTGAAAAGCAGCTAAACCCCATTATAAAAATAAATTACTTTTCAAAACCCGTGAAACAAAGGCAGTGAAAGAGAGAGAAATTCTTACAAAATTCGTTCAGGGGCTGTGATGCAACCTGGATTGACCATATCTAGACGCACAGCTGATTGAGACATAAGGGTGGACACTCTTGGGGCTGAGAGTTTCGGTGAGGTTGGTTGAGCCAACGCAGACCCTTTCAAGTAATACTGCATGGTACCCATCCCATGGGTCCCAAATCTCCAGGTTCAAGGGCATCTTCCTACGTCGAAAACAGGCATGAGAAACCCAGAAGATGGTACACCGTGTGATCGGGAAAGGTTTCTAAAACGCACCTCATTTCTCATCTCCTGTGCTCGGGTTCGCCATTCCAGCCGATTTACTAGCCATCTCCCTCCTTGGAGAATCAGCACCTTTAACCTCCTGTTCCGTATAGGTTGCAATTTGTCCTGAGGATGAACGGGAAGAGGGGGAACCAATGAGAGACTAGCTCTAGGTGTTGGGACAGGCACAGGTCACTCTATTTTCCCATCAGGAAGAAGAATTAGGCACAAGCTCAGCCTGCCCCCCAGAACCAGAAGAGGGCCTGAAGCAATCCTGCACTTTTGCGGCCAGCTCCCAAAAAAGCGAGTTGAAAAATGGAGCTCAGGGGCACTGCAATTCACAAACCTGCAGAGTTTTAAATGATACCTCTCGTCCACAAATATATTAAGGGAAGGCAACGAAGAGGCTTTGAAAGCAAGGCAGAATTGCAGGAAACAGATTTCAGGAGGTAGATTCGAATCGCCTTGAAAGCACATGAAAAGCGGCAAAACGTGGACAATGATGCCCTTGGCCAAAAAGGGCGTATGCGTTTTTTCCTGAATATATTCAGGAAAAAACGCATACGCCCTTTTTGGCCAACCAAGCAACCTGGAAAGGCCAATCAGCGCTCCAAAGAAGTCTCGCTTCCCAGCGGGCAAAAGGGCCATGCGGAAAAAAGTGTCCAAACCAGAAATGCAGGACCGGCCATGGAGAAATGGGAGCCTTGCTACGCTGATGGGCGGGATGTAAATTGCCAACAGCCACTCTGGAGAAGTGTACGGTGTGTTCTGAAACATCTAAAAAACACAGCTTGGAGAGCATAGGGCACTTCCACTCATGGGCGTATAAATTGGGAAAACTAAAAATCAGCAAGACACAGGCACCCCAAAGTTTAGGGCTGCTCTGTTGACAAGAACCCCCACTTCATTACACCTTAAATATCCTAGGAAAGAGAAAAATGGATAAAGAAGTTGGGGTCCTCATGTACAATGGAATATCACTCAGCCATGAAATCCACGTCATAAGGCTAGTAGCAGCACGATGAGTGGATTAAGGTACGACGATTCTAAGTGACATAAGTCACACAGAAAAAGACACTTATCATAAGATATCACTTAGAGAGGGAATGTAAAAACCGCTACACTTGAACTGAATTACAAGACAGAACAGAGTCACACGTTCAGAAAACACACTATGGCTGCTGAACGGGAAAGGTGAGGTGGGGTGATGCATAAAACAAGGGTTTCAAATTAGCTCAGATACCGTTCCATAAACCCAATATGTAAGAGACAAGACCTATTCCTTTTTCAGTGAACTGGACTCAACACCCCCTATTCACCGCACAAGAATATATCTGACTAGTAAGAATCTTCAAACCTATGTATTGATATCTCTCTGTAAGTGAGTCAAGGGGGTGTAAAGCGGCATAAACACAGCCGTGAAAAGCAGCTAAACCCCATTATAAAAATAAATTACTTTTCAAAACCCGTGAAACAAAGGCAGTGAAAGAGAGAGAAATTCTTACAAAATTCGTTCAGGGGCCGTGATGCAACCTGGATTGACCACATCTAGACCCACAGCTGATTGAGACATAAGGGTGGACACTCTTGGGGCTGAGAGGTTCGGTGAGGTTGGGTGAGCCAACGCAGACCCTTTCAAGTAATACTGCATGGTACCCATCCCATGGGTCCCAAATCTCCAGGTTCAAGGGCATCTTCCTACGTCGAAAACAGGCATGAGAAACCCAGAAGATAGTACACCGTGTGATCGGGAAAGGTTTCTAAAACGCACCTCATTTCTCATCTCCTTTGCTCGGGTTCGCCATTCCAGCCGATTTACTAGCCATCTCCCTCCTTGGAGAATCAGCACCTTTAACCTCCTGTTCCGTACAGGTTGCAATTTGTCCTGAGGATGAACGGGAAGAGGGGGAACCAATGAGAGACTAGCTCTAGGTGTTGGGACAGGCACAGGTCACTCTATTTTCCCTTCAGGAAGAAGAATTAAGCACAAGCTCAGCCTGCCCCCCAGAACCAGAAGAGGGCCTGAAGCAATCCTGCGCTTTTGCGGCCAGCTCCCAAAAAAGCGAGTTGAAAAATGGAGCTCAGGGGCACTGCAATTCACAAACCTGCAGAGTTTTAAATGATACCTCTCGTCCACAAATATATTAAGGGAAGGCAACGAAGAGGCTTTGAAAGCAAGGCAGAATTGCAGGAAACAGATTTCAGGAGGTAGATTCGAATCGCCTTGAAAGCACATGAAAAGCGGCAAAACGTGGACAATGATGCCCTTGGCCAAAAAGGGCGTCTGCGTTTTTTCCTGAATATATTCAGGAAAAAACGCATACGCCCTTTTTGGCCAACCAAGCAACCTGGAAAGGCCAATCAGCGCTCCAAAGAAGTCTCGCTTCCCAGCGGGCAAAAGGGCCATGCGGAAAAAAGTGTCCAAACCAGAAATGCAGGACCGGCCATGGAGAAATGGGAGCCTTGCTACGCTGATGGGTGGGATGTAAATTGCCAACAGCCACTCTGGAGAAGTGTACGGTGTGTTCTGAAACATCTAAAAAACACAGCTTGGAGAGCATAGGGCACTTCCACTCATGGGCGTATAAATTGGGAAAACTAAAAATCAGCAAGACACAGGCACCCCAAAGTTTAGGGCTGCTCTGTTGACAAGAACCCCCACTTCATTACACCTTAAATATCCTAGGAAAGCGAAAAATGGATAAAGAAGTTGTGGTCCTCATGTACAATGGAATATCACTCAGCCATGAAATCCACGTCATAAGGCTAGTAGCAGCACGATGAGTGGATTTAGGTACGACGATTCTAAGTGAAATAAGTCACACAGAAAAAGACACTTATCATAAGATATCACTTCTAGAGGGAATGTAAAAACCGCTACACTTGAACTGAATTACAAAACAGAACAGAGTCACACGTTTAGGAAACACACTATGGCTGCTGAACGGGAAAGGTGAGGTGGGGTGATGCATAAAACAAGGGTTTCAAATTAGCTCAGATACCGTTCCATAAACCCAATATGTAAGAGACAAGACCTATTCCTTTTTCAGTGAACTGGACTCAACACCCCCTATTCACCGCACAAGAATATATCTGACTAGTAAGAATCTTCAAACCTATGTATTGATATCTCTCTGTAAGTGAGTCAAGGGGGTGTAAAGCGGCATAAACACAGCCGTGAAAAGCAGCTAAACCCCATTATAAAAATAAATTACTTTTCAAAACCCGTGAAACAAAGGCAGTGAAAGAGAGAGAAATTCTTACAAAATTCGTTCAGGGGCTGTGATGCAACCTGGATTGACCATATCTAGACCCACAGCTGATTGAGACATAAGGGTGGACACTCTTGGGGCTGAGAGGTTCGGTGAGGTTGGGTGAGCCAACGCAGACCCTTTCAAGTAATACTGCATGGTACCCATCCCATGGGTCCCAAATCTCCAGGTTCAAGGGCATCTTCCTACGTCGAAAACAGGCATGAGAAACCCAGAAGATGGTACACCGTGTGATCGGGAAAGGTTTCTAAAACGCACCTCATTTCTCATCTCCTGTGCTCGGGTTCGCCATTCCAGCCGATTTACTAGCCATCTCCCTCCTTGGAGAATCAGCACCTTTAACCTCCTGTTCCGTATAGGTTGCAATTTGTCCTGAGGATGAACGGGAAGAGGGGGAACCAATGAGAGACTAGCTCTAGGTGTTGGGACAGGCACAGGTCACTCTATTTTCCCATCAGGAAGAAGAATTAAGCACAAGCTCAGCCTGCCCCCCAGAACCAGAAGAGGGCCTGAAGCAATCCTGCGCTTTTGCGGCCAGCTCCCAAAAAAGCGAGTTGAAAAATGGAGCTCAGGGGCACTGCAAATCACAAACCTGCAGAGTTTTAAATGATACCTCTCGTCCACAAATATATTAAGGGAAGGCAACGAAGAGGCTTTGAAAGCAAGGCAGAATTGCAGGAAACAGATTTCAGGAGGTAGATTCGAATCGCCTTGAAAGCACATGAAAAGCGGCAAAACGTGGACAATGATGCCCTTGGCCAAAAAGGGCGTATGCGTTTTTTCCTGAATATATTCAGGAAAAAACGCATACGCCCTTTTTGGCCAACCAAGCAACCTGGAAAGGCCAATCAGCGCTCCAAAGAAGTCTCGCTTCCCAGCGGGCAAAAGGGCCATGCGGAAAAAAGTGTCCAAACCAGAAATGCAGGACCGGCCATGGAGAAATGGGAGCCTTGCTACGCTGATGGGTGGGATGTAACTTGCCAACACCCACTCTGGAGAAGTGTACGGTGTGTTCTGAAACATCTAAAAAACACAGCTTGGAGAGCATAGGGCACTTCCACTCATGGGCGTATAAATTGGGAAAACTAAAAATCAGCAAGACACAGGCACCCCAAAGTTTAGGGCTGCTCTGTTGACAAGAACCCCCACTTCATTACACCTTAAATATCCTAGGAAAGCGAAAAATGGATAAAGAAGTTGTGGTCCTCATGTACAATGGAATATCACTCAGCCATGAAATCCACGTCATAAGGCTAGTAGCAGCACGATGAGTGGATTTAGGTACGACGATTCTAAGTGAAATAAGTCACACAGAAAAAGACACTTATCATAAGATATCACTTCTAGAGGGAATGTAAAAACCGCTACACTTGAACTGAATTACAAAACAGAACAGAGTCACACGTTTAGGAAACACACTATGGCTGCTGAACGGGAAAGGTGAGGTGGGGTGATGCATAAAACAAGGGTTTCAAATTAGCTCAGATACCGTTCCATAAACCCAATATGTAAGAGACAAGACCTATTCCTTTTTCAGTGAACTGGACTCAACACCCCCTATTCACCGCACAAGAATATATCTGACTAGGAAGAATCTTCAAACCTATGTATTGATATCTCTCCGTAATTGAGTCAAGGGGGTGTAAAGCGGCATAAACACAGCCGTGAAAAGCAGCTAAACCCCATTATAAAAATAAATTACTTTTCAAAACCCGTGAAAGAAAGACAGTGAAAGAGAGAGAAATTCTTACAAAATTCGTTCAGGGGCTGTGATGCAACCTGGATTGACCATATCTAGACGCACAGCTGATTGAGACATAAGGGTGGACACTCTTGGGGCTGAGAGTTTCGGTGAGGTTGGTTGAGCCAACGCAGACCCTTTCAAGTAATACTGCATGGTACCCATCCCATGGGTCCCAAATCTCCAGGTTCAAGGGCATCTTCCTACGTCGAAAACAGGCATGAGAAACCCAGAAGATGGTACACCGTGTGATCGGGAAAGGTTTCTAAAACGCACCTCATTTCTCATCTCCTGTGCTCGGGTTCGCCATTCCAGCCGATTTACTAGCCATCTCCCTCCTTGGAGAATCAGCACCTTTAACCTCCTGTTCCGTATAGGTTGCAATTTGTCCTGAGGATGAACGGGAAGAGGGGGAACCAATGAGAGACTAGCTCTAGGTGTTGGGACAGGCACAGGTCACTCTATTTTCCCATCAGGAAGAAGAATTAGGCACAAGCTCAGCCTGCCCCCCAGAACCAGAAGAGGGCCTGAAGCAATCCTGCGCTTTTGCGGCCAGCTCCCAAAAAAGCGAGTTGAAAAATGGAGCTCAGGGGCACTGCAATTCACAAACCTGCAGAGTTTTAAATGATACCTCTCGTACACAAATATATTAAGGGAAGGCAACGAAGAGGCTTTGAAAGCAAGGCAGAATTGCAGGAAACAGATTTCAGGAGGTAGATTCGAATCGCCTTGAAAGCACATGAAAAGCGGCAAAACGTGGACAATGATGCCCTTGGCCAAAAAGGGCGTATGCGTTTTTTCCTGAATATATTCAGGAAAAAACGCATACGCCCTTTTTGGCCAACCAAGCAACCTGGAAAGGCCAATCAGCGCTCCAAAGAAGTCTCGCTTCCCAGCGGGCAAAAGGGCCATGCGGAAAAAAGTGTCCAAACCAGAAATGCAGGACCGGCCATGGAGAAATGGGAGCCTTGCTACGCTGATGGGTGGGATGTAACTTGCCAACACCCACTCTGGAGAAGTGTACGGTGTGTTCTGAAACATCTAAAAAACACAGCTTGGAGAGCATAGGGCACTTCCACTCATGGGCGTATAAATTGGGAAAACTAAAAATCAGCAAGACACAGGCACCCCAAAGTTTAGGGCTGCTCTGTTGACAAGAACCCCCACTTCATTACACCTTAAATATCCTAGGAAAGCGAAAAATGGATAAAGAAGTTGTGGTCCTCATGTACAATGGAATATCACTCAGCCATGAAATCCACGTCATAAGGCTAGTAGCAGCACGATGAGTGGATTTAGGTACGACGATTCTAAGTGAAATAAGTCACACAGAAAAAGACACTTATCATAAGATATCACTTCTAGAGGGAATGTAAAAACCGCTACACTTGAACTGAATTACAAAACAGAACAGAGTCACACGTTTAGGAAACACACTATGGCTGCTGAACGGGAAAGGTGAGGTGGGGTGATGCATAAAACAAGGGTTTCAAATTAGCTCAGATACCGTTCCATAAACCCAATATGTAAGAGACAAGACCTATTCCTTTTTCAGTGAACTGGACTCAACACCCCCTATTCACCGCACAAGAATATATCTGACTAGTAAGAATCTTCAAACCTATGTATTGATATCTCTCTGTAAGTGAGTCAAGGGGGTGTAAAGCGGCATAAACACAGCCGTGAAAAGCAGCTAAACCCCATTATAAAAATAAATTACTTTTCAAAACCCGTGAAACAAAGACAGTGAAAGAGAGAGAAATTCTTACAAAATTCGTTCAGGGGCTGTGATGCAACCTGGATTGACCATATCTAGACCCACAGCTGATTGAGACATAAGGGTGGACACTCTTGGGGCTGAGAGGTTCGGTGAGGTTGGGTGAGCCAACGCAGACCCTTTCAAGTAATACTGCATGGTACCCATCCCATGGGTCCCAAATCTCCAGGTTCAAGGGCATCTTCCTACGTCGAAAACAGGCATGAGAAACCCAGAAGATGGTACACCGTGTGATCGGGAAAGGTTTCTAAAACGCACCTCATTTCTCATCTCCTGTGCTCGGGTTCGCCATTCCAGCCGATTTACTAGCCATCTCCCTCCTTGGAGAATCAGCACCTTTAACCTCCTGTTCCGTATAGGTTGCAATTTGTCCTGAGGATGAACGGGAAGAGGGGGAACCAATGAGAGACTAGCTCTAGGTGTTGGGACAGGCACAGGTCACTCTATTTTCCCATCAGGAAGAAGAATTAAGCACAAGCTCAGCCTGCCCCCCAGAACCAGAAGAGGGCCTGAAGCAATCCTGCGCTTTTGCGGCCAGCTCCCAAAAAAGCGAGTTGAAAAATGGAGCTCAGGGGCACTGCAAATCACAAACCTGCAGAGTTTTAAATGATACCTCTCGTCCACAAATATATTAAGGGAAGGCAACGAAGAGGCTTTGAAAGCAAGGCAGAATTGCAGGAAACAGATTTCAGGAGGTAGATTCGAATCGCCTTGAAAGCACATGAAAAGCGGCAAAACGTGGACAATGATGCCCTTGGCCAAAAAGGGCGTATGCGTTTTTTCCTGAATATATTCAGGAAAAAACGCATACGCCCTTTTTGGCCAACCAAGCAACCTGGAAAGGCCAATCAGCGCTCCAAAGAAGTCTCGCTTCCCAGCGGGCAAAAGGGCCATGCGGAAAAAAGTGTCCAAACCAGAAATGCAGGACCGGCCATGGAGAAATGGGAGCCTTGCTACGCTGATGGGTGGGATGTAACTTGCCAACACCCACTCTGGAGAAGTGTACGGTGTGTTCTGAAACATCTAAAAAACACAGCTTGGAGAGCATAGGGCACTTCCACTCATGGGCGTATAAATTGGGAAAACTAAAAATCAGCAAGACACAGGCACCCCAAAGTTTAGGGCTGCTCTGTTGACAAGAACCCCCACTTCATTACACCTTATATATCCTAGGAAAGCGAAAAATGGATAAAGAAGTTGTGGTCCTCATGTACAATGGAATATCACTCAGCCATGAAATCCACGTCATAAGGCTAGTAGCAGCACGATGAGTGGATTTAGGTACGACGATTCTAAGTGAAATAAGTCACACAGAAAAAGACACTTATCATAAGATATCACTTAGAGAGGGAATGTAAAAACCGCTACACTTGAACTGAATTACAAAACAGAACAGAGTCACACGTTTAGGAAACACACTATGGCTGCTGAACGGGAAAGGTGAGGTGGGGTGATGCATAAAACAAGGGTGTCAAATTAGCTCAGATACCGTTTCATAAACCCAATATGTAAGAGACAAGACCTATTCCTTTTTCAGTGAACTGGACTCAACACCCCCTATTCACCGCACAAGAATATATCTGACTAGGAAGAATCTTCAAACCTATGTATTGATATCTCTCCGTAAGTGAAACAAGGGGGTGTAAAGTGGCATAAACACAGCCGTGAAAAGCAGCTAAACCCCATTATAAAAATAAATTACTAGAGAGAGAAGATGGCGGAAGAGTAAGACACGGAGATCACATTCCTTCCCACAGATACAGTAGAAATACACCTACACGTGGAACTGCTCCTACAGAACACCCACTGAACGCTGGCAGAAAACGTCCGACCTCCAAAAAGGCAAGAAACTCCCCCCGTACTTGGGTAGGGCAAAAGAAAAAAGAAATAACAGAGACAAAAGAATAGGGACGGCACCTGCACCAGTGGGAGGGAGCCGTGAAGGAGGAAAGGTTTCCACGCACTAGGAGCCCCTTCGCGGGCGGAGACTGCAGGGGGCGGAGGGGGGAAGCTTCGGAGCCACGGAAGAGAGCGCAGCCACAGAGGTGCGGAGGGCAAAGCGGAGAGGTTCCCGCACAGAGGCTCGGCGCCGAGCAGCACTCACCAGCCCGAGAGGCTTGTCTGCTTAGCCGCCGGGGCGGGCGGGGCTGGGAGCTGAGGCTCGGCTTCAGTCGGATCGCAGGGAGAGGACTGGGGCTGGCGGCGTGAACACAGCCTGAAGGGGTTGGCGCACCACAGCTGGCCGGGAGGGAGTCCGGGGAAAAGGTCTGCAGCTGCCGAAGAGGCAAGAGACTTTTTCTTGCCTCTTTGTTTCGCGGCGGGCAAGGAGAGGGGATTCGGAGCGCCGCCTAGACGAACTCCAGAGAGGGGCGCGAGCCGCGGCTATCAGCGCGGATCCCACGGCAACAGGGGCGCAGAGGGAAAATCGGAGAGACTCCCGCACAGGGGCTCGGCGCCGAGCGGCGCTCACCAGCCCGAGAGGCTTGTCTGCTCCCCCGCCGGGGCGGGCGGGGCTGGGAGCTGAGGCTCGGGCTGCGGTCGGATCGCAGGGAGAGGACTGGGGCTGGCGGCGTGAACACAGCCTGAAGGGGTTGGCGCACCACAGCTGGCCGGGAGGGAGACCGGGTAAAGGTCTGCAGCTGCCGAAGAGGCAAGAGACTTTTTCTTGCCTCTTTGTTTCGCTGCGCGCAAGGAGAGGGGATTCAGAGCGCTGCCTGGACGAACTCCAGAGAAGGGCGCAAGCCACGGCGATCAGCGCGGACCCCAGAGACGGGCGTGAGACGCTGGGGCTGCTGCTGCCGCCTCCAAAAGGCCTGTGTGTGAGCACAGGTCACTCTCCACACCTCCCCTCCCGGGAGCCTGTGCAGCCCGCCACTGCCAGGGTCCCGGGATCCGGGGACAACATCCCCGGGAGAACGCACTGCGCGCCTCGAGCTGGGGCGGCGTCACGCCGGCCTCTGACGCTGCAGGCTCGCCCCGCCTCCTCCGTACCGCTCCCTCCCCGCGGCCTGGGTGAGCCAGAGCCCCCGAAGCAGCTGCTCCTTTAACCCCGTCCTGTCTGGGCGGGGAACAGACACCCTCAGGCGACCTACACGCAGAGGCGGGTCCAAATCCAAAGCTGAACCCCGGGAGCTGTGCGAACAGGGAAGAGAAGGGGAAATCCCTCCCAGCAGCCTCAGAAGCAGCGGATTAAATCCTCACAATCAACTTGATGTGCCTGCATCTGCTGAACACCTGAATAGACAACGAATCAGCCCAAATTCAGGAGGTGGACTCTGGGAGCAGGAGATATTAATTTTTCCCCTTTTCCTTTTTTTTGTGAGTGTATATGTATATGCTTCTGGGTGAGATTTTGTCTGTATAGCTTTGCTTTACAATAGCTTTATTTTACTTCACTATATTATAGCCTCTTTCTTTCTTTCTTTCTATTTTTTCTCCCTTTTACTCTGAGCCGTGTGGACGAAAGGCTCTTGGTGCTCCAGCCAGGCATCAGGGCCGTGCCTCTGAGGTGGGAGAGCCAACTTCAGAACACTGGTCCACAAGAGACCTCCCAGCTCCACGTAATACCAAATGGCAAAAATCTCCCAGAGATCTCCATCTCAACATCAAGACCCAGCTTCACCCAACGACCAGCAAGCTACAGTGCTGGACACCCTATGCCAAACAACTAGCTAGACAGGAACACAACCCCATCCATTGGCAGAGAGGCTGCCTAAAATCATAATAAGGCCACAGACACCACAAAATACACCACCAGACGTGGACGTGCCCACCAGAAAGACAAGATCTAGCCTCATCCACCAGAACTCAGGCACTAGTTCCCTCCACCAGGAAGCCTACACAACCCACTGAACCAACCTTAGCCGCTGGGGACAGATACCAAAAACAACGGGAACTACGAACCTGCAGCCTGTGAAAAGGAGACCCCAAACACAGTAAGATAGGCAAAATGAGACGACAGAAAAACACACAGCAGATGAAGGAGCAGGCTCAAAACACACTGGACTTAACAAATGAAGAGGAAATACGTAGTCTACCTGAAAAAGAATTCAGAATAATGATAGTAAGGATGATCCAAAATCTGGGAAATAGAATAGACAAAATGCAAGAAACATTTAACAAGGATGTAGAAGAACTAAAGAGGAACCAAGCAATGATGAAAAACACAATAAATGAAATTAAAGATACTCTAGATGGGATCAATAGTAGAATAACTGAGGCAGAAGAAAGGATAAGTGACCTGGAAGATAAAATGGTGGAAATAACTACTACAGAGCAGGATAAAGAAAAAAGAATGAAAAGAACTGAGGACAGTCTCAGGGACCTCTGGGACAACATTAAACGTGCCAACATTCGAATTATAGGGGTACCAGAAGAAGAAGAGAAAAAGAAAGGGACTGAGAAAATTTTTGAAGAGATTATAGTTGAAAACTTCCCTAATATGGGAAAGGAAATAGTTAATCAAGTCCTGGAAGCACAGAGAGTCCCATACAGGATAAACCCAAGGAGGAACACGCCAAGACACATATTAATCAAACTGTCAAAAATTAAATATAAGGAAAACATATTAAAGGCAGCAAGGGAAAAAAAACAAATAACACACAAGGGAATCCCCATAAGGTTAACATCTGATCTCTCAGCAGAAACTCTGCAAGCCAGAAGGGAGTGGCAGGATATACTTAAAGTCATGAAGGAGAAAAACCTACAACCAAGATTACTCTACCCAGCAAGGATCTCATTCAGATTCGATGGAGAAATTAAAATCTTTACAGACAAGCAAAAGCTGAGAGAGTTCAGCACCACCAAACCAGCTTTACAACAAATGCTAAAGGAAATTCTCTAGGCAAGAAACACAAGAGAAGGAAAACACCTACAATAACAAACCCAATACATTTAAGAAAATGGGAATAGGAACATACATATCGATAATTACCTTGAATGTAAATGGATTAAATGCTCCCACCAAAAGACACAGGCTGGCTGAATGGATACAAAAACAAGACCCATACATATGCTGTCTACAAGAGACCCACTTCAGACCTAGGGACACATACAGACTGAAAGTGAGGGGATGGAAAAAGATATTCCATGCAAATGGAAATCAAAAGAAAGCTGGAGTAGCAATTCTCATATCAGACAAAATAGACTTTAAAATAAAGACTATTACAAGAGACAAAGAAGGACACTATATAATGATCAAGGGATCGATCCAAGAGGAAGGTATAACAATTGTAAATATTTATGCACCCAACATAGGAGCACCTCAATACATAAGGCAAATACTAACAGCCATGAAAGGGGAAATTGACAGCAACACAATCATAGTAGGGGACTTTAACACCCCACTTTCACCAATGGACAGATCATCCAAAATGAAAATAAATAAGGAAACACAAGCTTTAAATGATACATTAAACAATATGGACTTAATTGATATTTATAGGACATTCCACCCAAAAACAACAGAATACACATTTTTCTCAAGTGCTCATGGAACATTCTCCAGGATAGATCATATCTTGGGTCACAAATCAAGCCTTGGTAAATTTAAGAAAATTGAAATCGTATCAAGTATCTTTTCTGACCACAATGCTATGAGACTAGATATCAATTACAGGAAAAGATCTGTAAAAAATACAAACACATGGAGGCTACACAATACATTACTTAATAACGAAGTGATTACTGAAGAAATCAAAGGGGAAATCAAAAAATACCTAGAAACAAATGACAATGGAGACACGACGACCCAAAACCTATGGGACACAGCAAAAGCAGTGCTAAGAGGGAAGTTTATAGCAATACAAGCCTACCTCAAGAAACAGGAAACATCTCGAATAAACAACCTAACCTTGCACCTAAAGCAATTAGAGAAAGAAGAACAAAAAAACCCCAAAGCCAGCAGAAGGAAAGAAATTATAAAGATCAGGTCAGAAATAAATGAAAAAGAAATGAAGGAAACAATAGCAAAAATCAATGAAACTAAAAGCTGGTTCTTTGAGAAGATAAACAAAATTGATAAACCATTAGCCAGACTCATCAAGAGAAAAAGGGAGAAGACTCAGATCAATAGAATTAGAAATGAAAAAGGAGAAGTAACCACTGACACTGCAGAAATACAAAAGATCATGAGAGATTACTACAAGCAACTGTATGCCAATAAAATGGACAACCTGGAAGAAATGGACAGATTCTTAGAAATGCACAAACTGCCGAGACTGAACCAGGAAGAAATAGAAAATATGAACAGACCAATCACAAGCACTGAAATTGAAACTGTGATTAAAAACCTTCCAACAAACAAAACCCCAGGACCAGATGGCTTCACAGGCGAATTCTATCAAACATTTAGAGAAGAGCTAACACCTATCCTTCTCAAACTCTTCCAAAATATTGCAGAGGGAGGAACACTCCCAAACTCATTCTACGAGGCCACCATCACCCTGATACCAAAACCAGACAAAGATGTCACAAAGAAAGAAAACTACAGGCCAATATCACTGATGAACATAGATGCAAAAATCCTCAACAAAATACTAGCAAACAGAATCCAACAGCATATTAAAAGGATCATACACCATGATCAAGTGGGGTTTATCCCAGGAATGCAAGGATTCTTCAATATACGCAAATCAATCAATGTGATACACCATATTAACAAATTGAAGGAGAAAAACCATATGATCATCTCAATAGATGCAGAGAAAGCTTTTGACAAAATTCAACACCCATTTATGATAAAAGCCCTGCAGAAAGTAGGCATAGAGGGAACTTTCCTCAACATAATAAAGGCCATATATGACAAACCCACAGCCAACATTGTCCTCAATGGTGAAAAACTGAAACCATTTCCACTAAGATCAGGAACAAGACAAGGTTGCCCACTCTCACCACTATTATTCAACATAGTTCTGGAAGTCCTAGCCACAGCAATCAGAGAAGACAAAGAAATAAAAGGAATCCAAATCGGAAAAGAAGAAGTAAAGCTGTCACTATTTGCAGATGACATGATACTATACATAGAGAATCCTAAAGATGCTACCAGAAAACTCCTAGAGCTAATCAATGAATTTGGTAAAGTAGCAGGATACAAAATTAATGCACAGAAATCTCTTGCATTTCTATACACTAATGACGAAAAATCTGAAAGTGAAATTAAGAAAACACTCCCATTTACCATTGCAACAAAAAGAATAAAATATCTAGGAATAAACCTACCTAAGGAGACAAAAGACCTGTATGCAGAAAATTATAAGACACTGATGAAAGAAATTAAAGATGATACAAATAGATGGAGAGATATACCATGTTCCTGGATTGGAAGAATCAACATTGTGAAAATGTCTCTACTACCCAAAGCAATCTACAGATTCAATGCAATCCCTATCAAACTACCACTGGCATTTTTCACAGAACTAGAACAAAAAATTTCACAATTTGTATGGAAACACAAAAGACCCCGAATAGCCAAAGCAATCTTGAGAACGAAAAATGGAGCTGGGGGAATCAGGCTCCCTGACTTCAGACTATATTACAAAGCTTCAGTAATCAAGACAGTTTGGTACTGGCACAAAAACAGAAATATAGATCAATGGAACAGGATAGAAAGCCCAGAGATAAACCCACACACATATGGTCAACTTATCTTTGATAAAGGAGGCAAGCATATACAGTGGAGAAAAGACAGCCTCTTCAATAAGTGGTGCTGGGAAAATTGGACAGGAACATGTAAAAGTATGAAATTAGAACACTCCCTGACACCATGCACAAAAATAAACTCAAAATGGATTAAAGACCTAAGTGTAAGGGCAGACACTATCAAACTCTTAGAGGAAAACATAGGCAGAACACTCTATGACATACATCACAGCAAGATTCTTTTTGACCCAGCTCCCAGAGAAATGGAAATAAGTACACAAATAAACAAATGGGACCTAATGAAACTGAAAAGCTTTTGCACAGCAAAGGAAACCATAAACAAGACCAAAAGACAACCCTCAGAATGGGAGAAAATATTTGCAAATGAAGCAACTGACAAAGGATTAATCTCCAAGATTTACAAGCAGCTCATGCAGCTCAATAACAAAAAAACGAACAACCCAATCCAAAAATGGGCAGAAGATCTAAATAGACATTTCTCCAAAGAAGATATACAGATGGCCTACAGACACATGAAAGAATGCTCAACATCATTAATCATTAGAGAAATGCAAATCAAAACTACAATGAGATATCATCTCACACCGGTCA
This sequence comes from Balaenoptera acutorostrata, assembly GCF_949987535.1. Lineage (NCBI taxonomy): Eukaryota > Metazoa > Chordata > Mammalia > Artiodactyla > Balaenopteridae > Balaenoptera > Balaenoptera acutorostrata. The sequence continues at coordinate 75,197 of NW_026646501.1, forward strand.
GAATGGCCATCATCAAAAAATCTAGAAACAATAAATGCTGGAGAGGGTGTGGAGGAAAGGGAACACTCTTGCACTGTTGGTGGGAATGTAAATTGATACAGCCACTATGGAGAACAGTATGGAGGTTCCTTAAAAAACTACAAATAGAACTACCATATGACCCAGCAATCCCACTACTGGGCATATACCCTGAGAAAACCATAGGTCAAAAAGAGTCATGTACCAAAATGTTCATTGCAGCTCTATTTACAATAGCCAGGACATGGAAGCAACCTAAATGTCCATCGACAGATGAATGGATAAAGAAGATGTGGCACATATATACAATGGAATATTACTCAGCCATAAAAAGAAATGAAATGGAGGTATTTGTAATGAGGTGGATGGAGTTAGAGTCTGTCATACAGAGTGAAGTAAGTCAGAAAGAGAAAAACAAATACAGTATGCTAACACATATATATGGAATCTAAGGGAAAAAAAAAAAAAAGGCCATGAAGAACCTAGTGGCAAGACGGGAATAAAGACACAGACCTACTAGAGAATGGACTTGAGGATATGGGGAGGGGGTGGGGTGAGATGTGACAGGGTAAGAGAGTGTCATGGACATATATACACTACCAAATGTAAAATAGATAGCTAGTGGGAAGCAGCCGCATAGCACAGGGAGATCAGCTCGGTGCTTTGTGACCACCTAGAGGGGTGGGATCGGGAGGGTGGGAGGGAGGGAGATGCAAGAGGGAAGAGAAATGGGAACATATTGTATATGTATAACAGATTAACTTTGTTATAAAGCAGATGCTAACACACTATTGTAAGGCAATTATACTTCAATAAAGATGTTTGAAAAAAAAAATAAATAAATAAATAAATTACTTTTCAAAACCCGTGAAACAAAGACAGTGAAAGAGAGAGAAATTCTTACAAAATTCGTTCACGGGCTGTGATGCAACCTGGATTGACCATATCTAGACCCACAGCTGATTGAGACATAAGGGTGGACACTCTTGGGGCTGAGAGGTTCGGTGAGGTTGGGTGAGCCAACGCAGACCCTTTCAAGTAATACTGCATGGTACCAATCCCATGGGTCCCAAATCTCCAGGTTCAAGGGCATCTTCCTACGTCGAAAACAGGCATGAGAAACCCAGAAGATGGTACACCGTGTGATCGGGAAAGGTTTCTAAAACGCACCTCATTTCTCATCTCCTTTGCTCGGGTTCGCCATTCCAGCCGATTTACTAGCCATCTCCCTCCTTGGAGAATCAGCACCTTTAACCTCCTGTTCCGTACAGGTTGCAATTTGTCCTGAGGATGAACGGGAAGAGGGGGAACCAATGAGAGACTAGCTCTAGGTGTTGGGACAGGCACAGGTCACTCTATTTTCCCATCAGGAAGAAGAATTAAGCACAAGCTCAGCCTGCCCCCCAGAACCAGAAGAGGGCCTGAAGCAATCCTGCGCTTTTGCGGCCAGCTCCCAAAAAAGCGAGTTGAAAAATGGAGCTCAGGGGCACTGCAATTCACAAACCTGCAGAGTTTTAAATGATACCTCTCGTCCACAAATATATTAAGGGAAGGCAACGAAGAGGCTTTGAAAGCAAGGCAGAATTGCAGGAAACAGATTTCAGGAGGTAGATTCGAATCGCCTTGAAAGCACATGAAAAGCGGCAAAACGTGGACAATGATGCCCTTGGCCAAAAAGGGCGTATGCGTTTTTTCCTGAATATATTCAGGAAAAAACGCATACGCCCTTTTTGGCCAACCAAGCAACCTGGAAAGGCCAATCAGCGCTCCAAAGAAGTCTCGCTTCCCAGCGGGCAAAAGGGCCATGCGGAAAAAAGTGTCCAAACCAGAAATGCAGGACCGGCCATGGAGAAATGGGAGCCTTGCTACGCTGATGGGTGGGATGTAAATTGCCAACAGCCACTCTGGAGAAGTGTACGGTGTGTCTGAAACATCTAAAAAACACAGCTTGGAGAGCATAGGGCACTTCCACTCATGGGCGTATAACTTGGGAAAACTAAAAATCAGCAAGACACAGGCACCCCAAAGTTTAGGGCTGCTCTGTTGACAAGAACCCCCACTTCATTACACCTTAAATATCCTAGGAAAGAGAAAAATGGATAAAGAAGTTGTGGTCCTCATGTACAATGGAATATCACTCAGCCATGAAATCCACGTCATAAGGCTAGTAGCAGCACGATGAGTGGATTTAGGTACGACGATTCTAAGTGAAATAAGTCACACAGAAAAAGACACTTATCATAAGATATCACTTAGAGAGGGAATGTAAAAACCGCTACACTTGAACTGAATTACAAAACAGAACAGAGTCACACGTTTAGGAAACACACTATGGCTGCTGAACGGGAAAGGTGAGGTGGGGTGATGCATAAAACAAGGGTTTCAAATTAGCTCAGATACCGTTCCATAAACCCAATATGTAAGAGACAAGACCTATTCCTTTTTCAGTGAACTGGACTCAACACCCCCTATTCACCGCACAAGAATATATCTGACTAGGAAGAATCTTCAAACCTATGTATTGATATCTCTCCGTAAGTGAGTCAAGGGGGTGTAAAGCGGCATAAACACAGCCGTGAAAAGCAGCTAAACCCCATTATAAAAATAAATTACTTTTCAAAACCCGTGAAACAAAGACAGTGAAAGAGAGAGAAATTCTTACAAAATTCGTTCAGGGGCTGTGATGCAACCTGGATTGACCATATCTAGACCCACAGCTGATTGAGACATAAGGGTGGACACTCTTGGGGCTGAGAGGTTCGGTGAGGTTGGGTGAGCCAACGCAGACCCTTTCAAGTAATACTGCATGGTACCCATCCCATGGGTCCCAAATCTCCAGGTTCAAGGGCATCTTCCTACGTCGAAAACAGGCATGAGAAACCCAGAAGATGGTACACCGTGTGATCGGGAAAGGTTTCTAAAACGCACCACATTTCTCATCTCCTTTGCTCGGGTTCGCCATTCCAGCCGATTTACTAGCCATCTCCCTTCTTGGAGAATCAGCACCTTTAACCTCCTGATCCGTACAGGTTGCAATTTGTCCTGAGGATGAACGGGAAGAGGGGGAACCAATGAGAGACTAGCTCTAGGTGTTGGGACAGGCACAGGTCACTCTATTTTCCCATCAGGAAGAAGAATTAAGCACAAGCTCAGCCTGCCCCCCAGAACCAGAAGAGGGCCTGAAGCAATCCTGCGCTTTTGCGGCCAGCTCCCAAAAAAGCGAGTTGAAAAATGGAGCTCAGGGGCACTGCAATTCACAAACCTGCAGAGTTTTAAATGATACCTCTCGTCCACAAATATACTAAGGGAAGGCAACGAAGAGGCTTTGAAAGCAAGGCAGAATTGCAGGAAACAGATTTCAGGAGGTAGATTCGAATCGCCTTGAAAGCACATGAAAAGCGGCAAAACGTGGACAATGATGCCCTTGGCCAAAAAGGGCGTATGCGTTTTTTCCTGAATATATTCAGGAAAAAACGCATACGCCCTTTTTGGCCAACCAAGCAACCTGGAAAGGCCAATCAGCGCTCCAAAGAAGTCTCGCTTCCCAGCGGGCAAAAGGGCCATGCGGAAAAAAGTGTCCAAACCAGAAATGCAGGACCGGCCATGGAGAAATGGGAGCCTTGCTACGCTGATGGGTGGGATGTAAATTGCCAACAGCCTCTCTGGAGAAGTGTACGGTGTGTCTAAAACATCTAAAAAACACAGCTTGGAGAGCATAGGGCACTTCCACTCATGGGCGTATAAATTGGGAAAACTAAAAATCAGCAAGACACAGGCACCCCAAAGTTTAGGGCTGCTCTGTTGACAAGAACCCCCACTTCATTACACCTTAAATATCCTAGGAAAGAGAAAAATGGATAAAGAAGTTGTGGTCCTCATGTACAATGGAATATCACTCAGCCATGAAATCCACGTCATAAGGCTAGTAGCAGCACGATGAGTGGATTTAGGTACGACGATTCTAAGTGAAATAAGTCACACAGAAAAAGACACTTATCATAAGATATCACTTAGAGAGGGAATGTAAAAACCGCTACACTTGAACTGAATTACAAAACAGAACAGAGTCACACGTTTAGGAAACACACTATGGCTGCTGAACGGGAAAGGTGAGGTGGGGTGATGCATAAAACAAGGGTTTCAAATTAGCTCAGATACCGTTCCATAAACCCAATATGTAAGAGACAAGACCTATTCCTTTTTCAGTGAACTGGACTCAACACCCCCTATTCACCGCACAAGAATATATCTGACTAGGAAGAATCTTCAAACCTATGTATTGATATCTCTCCGTAAGTGAGTCAAGGGGGTGTAAAGCGGCATAAACACAGCCGTGAAAAGCAGCTAAACCCCATTATAAAAATAAATTACTTTTCAAAACCCGTGAAACAAAGACAGTGAAAGAGAGAGAAATTCTTACAAAATTCGTTCAGGGGCTGTGATGCAACCTGGATTGACCATATCTAGACCCACAGCTGATTGAGACATAAGGGTGGACACTCTTGGGGCTGAGAGGTTCGGTGAGGTTGGGTGAGCCAACGCAGACCCTTTCAAGTAATACTGCATGGTACCCATCCCATGGGTCCCAAATCTCCAGGTTCAAGGGCATCTTCCTACGTCGAAAACAGGCATGAGAAACCCAGAAGATGGTACACCGTGTGATCGGGAAAGGTTTCTAAAACGCACCACATTTCTCATCTCCTTTGCTCGGGTTCGCCATTTCAGCCGATTTACTAGCCATCTCCCTTCTTGGAGAATCAGCACCTTTAACCTCCTGATCCGTACAGGTTGCAATTTGTCCTGAGGATGAACGGGAAGAGGGGGAACCAATGAGAGACTAGCTCTAGGTGTTGGGACAGGCACAGGTCACTCTATTTTCCCATCAGGAAGAAGAATTAAGCACAAGCTCAGCCTGCCCCCCAGAACCAGAAGAGGGTCTGAAGCAATCCTGCGCTTTTGCGGCCAGCTCCCAAAAAAGCGAGTTGAAAAATGGAGCTCAGGGGCACTGCAATTCACAAACCTGCAGAGTTTTAAATGATACCTCTCGTCCACAAATATATTAAGGGAAGGCAACGAAGAGGCTTTGAAAGCAAGGCAGAATTGCAGGAAACAGATTTCAGGAGGTAGATTCGAATCGCCTTGAAAGCACATGAAAAGCGGCAAAACGTGGACAATGATGCCCTTGGCCAAAAAGGGCGTATGCGTTTTTTCCTGAATATATTCAGGAAAAAACGCATACGCCCTTTTTGGCCAACCAAGCAACCTGGAAAGGCCAATCAGCGCTCCAAAGAAGTCTCGCTTCCCAGCGGGCAAAAGGGCCATGCGGAAAAAAGTGTCCAAACCAGAAATGCAGGACCGGCCATGGAGAAATGGGAGCCTTGCTACGCTGATGGGTGGGATGTAAATTGCCAACAGCCACTCTGGAGAAGTGTACGGTGTGTTCTGAAACATCTAAAAAACACAGCTTGGAGAGCATAGGGCACTTCCACTCATGGGCGTATAACTTGGGAAAACTAAAAATCAGCAAGACACAGGCACCCCAAAGTTTAGGGCTGCTCTGTTGACAAGAACCCCCACTTCATTACACCTTAAATATCCTAGGAAAGAGAAAAATGGATAAAGAAGTTGTGGTCCTCATGTACAATGGAATATCACTCAGCCATGAAATCCACGTCATAAGGCTAGTAGCAGCACGATGAGTGGATTTAGGTACGACGATTCTAAGTGAAATAAGTCACACAGAAAAAGACACTTATCATAAGATATCACTTAGAGAGGGAATGTAAAAACCGCTACACTTCAACTGAATTACAAAACAGAACAGAGTCACACGTTTAGGAAACACACTATGGCTGCTGAACGGGAAAGGTGAGGTGGGGTGATGCATAAAACAAGGGTTTCAAATTAGCTCAGATACCGTTCCATAAACCCAATATGTAAGAGACAAGACCTATTCCTTTTTCAGTGAACTGGACTCAACACCCCCTATTCACCGCACAAGAATATATCTGACTAGGAAGAATCTTCAAACCTATGTATTGATATCTCTCCGTAAGTGAGTCAAGGGGGTGTAAAGCGGCATAAACACAGCCGTGAAAAGCAGCTAAACCCCATTATAAAAATAAATTACTTTTCAAAACCCGTGAAACAAAGACAGTGAAAGAGAGAGAAATTCTTACAAAATTCGTTCAGGGGCTGTGATGCAACCTGGATTGACCATATCTAGACCCACAGCTGATTGAGACATAAGGGTGGACACTCTTGGGGCTGAGAGGTTCGGTGAGGTTGGGTGAGCCAACGCAGACCCTTTCAAGTAGTACTGCATGATACCCATCCCATGGGTCCCAAATCTCCAGGTTCAAGGGCATCTTCCTACGTCGAAAACAGGCATGAGAAACCCAGAAGATGGTACACCGTGTGATCGGGAAAGGTTTCTAAAACGCACCACATTTCTCATCTCCTTTGCTCGGGTTCGCCATTCCAGCCGATTTACTAGCCATCTCCCTTCTTGGAGAATCAGCACCTTTAACCTCCTGATCCGTACAGGTTGCAATTTGTCCTGAGGATGAACGGGAAGAGGGGGAACCAATGAGAGACTAGCTCTAGGTGTTGGGACAGGCACAGGTCACTCTATTTTCCCATCAGGAAGAAGAATTAAGCACAAGCTCAGCCTGCCCCCCAGAACCAGAAGAGGGTCTGAAGCAATCCTGCGCTTTTGCGGCCAGCTCCCAAAAAAGCGAGTTGAAAAATGGAGCTCAGGGGCACTGCAATTCACAAACCTGCAGAGTTTTAAATGATACCTCTCGTCCACAAATATATTAAGGGAAGGCAACGAAGAGGCTTTGAAAGCAAGGCAGAATTGCAGGAAACAGATTTCAGGAGGTAGATTCGAATCGCCTTGAAAGCACATGAAAAGCGGCAAAACGTGGACAATGATGCCCTTGGCCAAAAAGGGCGTATGCGTTTTTTCCTGAATATATTCAGGAAAAAACGCATACGCCCTTTTTGGCCAACCAAGCAACCTGGAAAGGCCAATCAGCGCTCCAAAGAAGTCTCGCTTCCCAGCGGGCAAAAGGGCCATGCGGAAAAAAGTGTCCAAACCAGAAATGCAGGACCGGCCATGGAGAAATGGGAGCCTTGCTACGCTGATGGGTGGGATGTAAATTGCCAACAGCCACTCTGGAGAAGTGTACGGTGTGTTCTGAAACATCTAAAAAACACAGCTTGGAGAGCATAGGGCACTTCCACTCATGGGCGTATAAATTGGGAAAACTAAAAATCAGCAAGACACAGGCACCCCAAAGTTTAGGGCTGCTCTGTTGACAAGAACCCCCACTTCATTACACCTTAAATATCCTAGGAAAGCGAAAAATGGATAAAGAAGTTGTGGTCCTCATGTACAATGGAATATCACTCAGCCATGAAATCCACGTCATAAGGCTAGTAGCAGCACGATGAGTGGATTTAGGTACGACGATTCTAAGTGAAATAAGTCACACAGAAAAAGACACTTATCATAAGATATCACTTAGAGAGGGAATGTAAAAACCGCTACACTTGAACTGAATTACAAAACAGAACAGAGTCACACGTTTAGGAAACACACTATGGCTGCTGAACGGGAAAGGTGAGGTGGGGTGATGCATAAAACAAGGGTTTCAAATTAGCTCAGATACCGTTCCATAAACCCAATATGTAAGAGACAAGACCTATTCCTTTTTCAGTGAACTGGACTCAACACCCCCTATTCACCGCACAAGAATATATCTGACTAGGAAGAATCTTCAAACCTATGTATTGATATCTCTCCGTAAGTGAGTCAAGGGGGTGTAAAGCGGCATAAACACAGCCGTGAAAAGCAGCTAAACCCCATTATAAAAATAAATTACTTTTCAAAACCCGTGAAACAAAGACAGTGAAAGAGAGAGAAATTCTTACAAAATTCGTTCAGGGGCTGTGATGCAACCTGGATTGACCATATCTAGACCCACAGCTGATTGAGACATAAGGGTGGACACTCTTGGGGCTGAGAGGTTCGGTGAGGTTGGGTGAGCCAACGCAGACCCTTTCAAGTAATACTGCATGGTACCCATCCCATGGGTCCCAAATCTCCAGGTTCAAGGGCATCTTCCTACGTCGAAAACAGGCATGAGAAACCCAGAAGATGGTACACCGTGTGATCGGGAAAGGTTTCTAAAACGCACCACATTTCTCATCTCCTTTGCTCGGGTTCGCCATTTCAGCCGATTTACTAGCCATCTCCCTTCTTGGAGAATCAGCACCTTTAACCTCCTGATCCGTACAGGTTGCAATTTGTCCTGAGGATGAACGGGAAGAGGGGGAACCAATGAGAGACTAGCTCTAGGTGTTGGGACAGGCACAGGTCACTCTATTTTCCCATCAGGAAGAAGAATTAAGCACAAGCTCAGCCTGCCCCCCAGAACCAGAAGAGGGTCTGAAGCAATCCTGCGCTTTTGCGGCCAGCTCCCAAAAAAGCGAGTTGAAAAATGGAGCTCAGGGGCACTGCAATTCACAAACCTGCAGAGTTTTAAATGATACCTCTCGTCCACAAATATATTAAGGGAAGGCAACGAAGAGGCTTTGAAAGCAAGGCAGAATTGCAGGAAACAGATTTCAGGAGGTAGATTCGAATCGCCTTGAAAGCACATGAAAAGCGGCAAAACGTGGACAATGATGCCCTTGGCCAAAAAGGGCGTATGCGTTTTTTCCTGAATATATTCAGGAAAAAACGCATACGCCCTTTTTGGCCAACCAAGCAACCTGGAAAGGCCAATCAGCGCTCCAAAGAAGTCTCGCTTCCCAGCGGGCAAAAGGGCCATGCGGAAAAAAGTGTCCAAACCAGAAATGCAGGACCGGCCATGGAGAAATGGGAGCCTTGCTACGCTGATGGGTGGGATGTAAATTGCCAACAGCCACTCTGGAGAAGTGTACGGTGTGTTCTGAAACATCTAAAAAACACAGCTTGGAGAGCATAGGGCACTTCCACTCATGGGCGTATAACTTGGGAAAACTAAAAATCAGCAAGACACAGGCACCCCAAAGTTTAGGGCTGCTCTGTTGACAAGAACCCCCACTTCATTACACCTTAAATATCCTAGGAAAGAGAAAAATGGATAAAGAAGTTGTGGTCCTCATGTACAATGGAATATCACTCAGCCATGAAATCCACGTCATAAGGCTAGTAGCAGCACGATGAGTGGATTTAGGTACGATGATTCTAAGTGAAATAAGTCACACAGAAAAAGACACTTATCATAAGATATCACTTAGAGAGGGAATGTAAAAACCGCTACACTTCAACTGAATTACAAAACAGAACAGAGTCACACGTTTAGGAAACACACTATGGCTGCTGAACGGGAAAGGTGAGGTGGGGTGATGCATAAAACAAGGGTTTCAAATTAGCTCAGATACCGTTCCATAAACCCAATATGTAAGAGACAAGACCTATTCCTTTTTCAGTGAACTGGACTCAACACCCCCTATTCACCGCACAAGAATATATCTGACTAGGAAGAATCTTCAAACCTATGTATTGATATCTCTCCGTAAGTGAGTCAAGGGGGTGTAAAGCGGCATAAACACAGCCGTGAAAAGCAGCTAAACCCCATTATAAAAATAAATTACTTTTCAAAACCCGTGAAACAAAGACAGTGAAAGAGAGAGAAATTCTTACAAAATTCGTTCAGGGGCTGTGATGCAACCTGGATTGACCATATCTAGACCCACAGCTGATTGAGACATAAGGGTGGACACTCTTGGGGCTGAGAGGTTCGGTGAGGTTGGGTGAGCCAACGCAGACCCTTTCAAGTAGTACTGCATGGTACCCATCCCATGGGTCCCAAATCTCCAGGTTCAAGGGCATCTTCCTACGTCGAAAACAGGCATGAGAAACCCAGAAGATGGTACACCGTGTGATCGGGAAAGGTTTCTAAAACGCACCACATTTCTCATCTCCTTTGCTCGGGTTCGCCATTCCAGCCGATTTACTAGCCATCTCCCTTCTTGGAGAATCAGCACCTTTAACCTCCTGATCCGTACAGGTTGCAATTTGTCCTGAGGATGAACGGGAAGAGGGGGAACCAATGAGAGACTAGCTCTAGGTGTTGGGACAGGCACAGGTCACTCTATTTTCCCATCAGGAAGAAGAATTAAGCACAAGCTCAGCCTGCCCCCCAGAACCAGAAGAGGGTCTGAAGCAATCCTGCGCTTTTGCGGCCAGCTCCCAAAAAAGCGAGTTGAAAAATGGAGCTCAGGGGCACTGCAATTCACAAACCTGCAGAGTTTTAAATGATACCTCTCGTCCACAAATATATTAAGGGAAGGCAACGAAGAGGCTTTGAAAGCAAGGCAGAATTGCAGGAAACAGATTTCAGGAGGTAGATTCGAATCGCCTTGAAAGCACATGAAAAGCGGCAAAACGTGGACAATGATGCCCTTGGCCAAAAAGGGCGTATGCGTTTTTTCCTGAATATATTCAGGAAAAAACGCATACGCCCTTTTTGGCCAACCAAGCAACCTGGAAAGGCCAATCAGCGCTCCAAAGAAGTCTCGCTTCCCAGCGGGCAAAAGGGCCATGCGGAAAAAAGTGTCCAAACCAGAAATGCAGGACCGGCCATGGAGAAATGGGAGCCTTGCTACGCTGATGGGTGGGATGTAAATTGCCAACAGCCACTCTGGAGAAGTGTACGGTGTGTTCTGAAACATCTAAAAAACACAGCTTGGAGAGCATAGGGCACTTCCACTCATGGGCGTATAAATTGGGAAAACTAAAAATCAGCAAGACACAGGCACCCCAAAGTTTAGGGCTGCTCTGTTGACAAGAACCCCCACTTCATTACACCTTAAATATCCTAGGAAAGCGAAAAATGGATAAAGAATTTGTGGTCCTCATGTACAATGGAATATCACTCAGCCATGAAATCCACGTCATAAGGCTAGTAGCAGCACGATGAGTGGATTTAGGTACGACGATTCTAAGTGAAATAAGTCACACAGAAAAAGACACTTATCATAAGATATCACTTAGAGAGGGAATGTAAAAACCGCTACACTTGAACTGAATTACAAAACAGAACAGAGTCACACGTTTAGGAAACACACTATGGCTGCTGAACGGGAAAGGTGAGGTGGGGTGATGCATAAAACAAGGGTGTCAAATTAGCTCCGATACCGTTCCATAAACCCAATATGTAAGAGACAAGACCTATTCCTTTTTCAGTGAACTGGACTCAACACCCCGTATTCACCGCACAAGAATATATCTGACTAGGAAGAATCTTCAAACCTATGTATTGATATCTCTCCGTAAGTGAGTCAAGGGGGTGTAAAGCGGCATAAACACAGCCGTGAAAAGCAGCTAAACCCCATTATAAAAATAAATTACTAGAGAGAGAAGATGGCGGAAGAGTAAGACGCGGAGATCACATTCCTTCCCACAGATACAGTAGAAATACACCTACACGTGGAACTGCTCCTACAGAACACCCACTGAACGCTGGCAGAAAACGTCCGACCTCCAAAAAGGCAAGAAACTCCCCCCGTACTTGGGTAGGGCAAAAGAAAAAAGAAATAACAGAGACAAAAGAATAGGGACGGCACCTGCACCAGTGGGAGGGAGCCGTGAAGGAGGAAAGGTTTCCACGCACTAGGAGCCCCTTCGCGGGCGGAGACTGCGGGGGGCGGAGGGGGGAAGCTTCGGAGCCACGGAAGAGAGCGCAGCCACAGAGGTGCGGAGGGCAAAGCGGAGAGGTTCCCGCACAGAGGCTCGGCGCCGAGCAGCACTCACCAGCCCGAGAGGCTTGTCTGCTTAGCCGCCGGGGCGGGCAGGGCTGGGAGCTGAGGCTCGGCTTCAGTCGGATCGCAGGGAGAGGACTGGGGCTGGCAGCGTGAACACAGCCTGAAGGGGTTGGCGCACCACAGCTGGCCGGGAGGGAGTCCGGGGAAAAGGTCTGCAGCTGCCGAAGAGGCAAGAGACTTTTTCTTGCCTCTTTGTTTCGCGGCGGGCAAGGAGAGGGGATTCGGAGCGCCGCCTAGACGAACTCCAGAGAGGGGCGCGAGCCGCGGCTATCAGCGCGGATCCCACGGCAACAGGGGCGCAGAGGGAAAATCGGAGAGACTCCCGCACAGGGGCTCGGCGCCGAGCGGCGCTCACCAGCCCGAGAGGCTTGTCTGCTCCCCGCCGGGGCGGGCGGGGCTGGGAGCTGAGGCTCGGGCTGCGGTCGGATCGCAGGGAGAGGACTGGGGCTGGCGGCGTGAACACAGCCTGAAGGGGTTGGCGCACCACAGCTGGCCGGGAGGGAGACCGGGTAAAGGTCTGCAGCTGCCGAAGAGGCAAGAGACTTTTTCTTGCCTCTTTGTTTCGCTGCGCGCAAGGAGAGGGGATTCAGAGCGCCGCCTGGACGAACTCCAGAGAAGGGCGCAAGCCACGGCGATCAGCGCGGACCCCAGAGACGGGCGTGAGACGCTGGGGCTGCTGCTGCCGCCTCCAAAAGGCCTGTGTGTGAGCACAGGTCACTCTCCACACCTCCCCTCCCGGGAGCCTGTGCAGCCCGCCACTGCCAGGGTCCCGGGATCCGGGGACAACATCCCCGGGAGAACGCACTGCGCGCCTCGAGCTGGGGCGGCGTCACGCCGGCCTCTGACGCTGCAGGCTCGCCCCGCCTCCTCCGTACCGCTCCCTCCCCGCGGCCTGGGTGAGCCAGAGCCCCCGAAGCAGCTGCTCCTTTAACCCCGTCCTGTCTGGGCGGGGAACAGACGCCCTCAGGCGACCTACACGCAGAGGCGGGTCCAAATCCAAAGCTGAACCCCAGGAGCTGTGCGAACAGGGAAGAGAAGGGGAAATCCCTCCCAGCAGCCTCAGAAGCAGTGGATTAAATCCTCACAATCAACTTGATGTGCCTGCATCTGCTGAACACCTGAACAGACAACGAATCAGCCCAAATTCAGGAGGTGGACTCTGGGAGCAGGAGATATTAATTCTTCCCCTTTTCCTTTTTTTTGTGAGTGTATATGTATATGCTTCTGGGTGAGATTTTGTCTGTATAGCTTTGCTTTACAATAGCTTTATTTTACTTCACTATATTATAGCCTCTTTCTTTCTTTCTTTCTTTCTATTTTTTCTCCCTTTTACTCTGAGCCGTGTGGACGAAAGGCTCTTGGTGCTCCAGCCAGGCATCAGGGCCGTGCCTCTGAGGTGGGAGAGCCAACTTCAGAACACTGGTCCACAAGAGACCTCCCAGCTCCACGTAATACCAAACGGCAAAAATCTCCCAGAGATCTCCATCTCAACATCAAGACCCAGCTTCACCCAACGACCAGCAAGCTACAGTGCTGGACACCCTATGCCAAACAACTAGCTAGACAGGAACACAACCCCATCCATTGGCAGAGAGGCTGCCTAAAATCATAATAAGGCCACAGACACCACAAAATACACCACCAGACGTGGACGTGCCCACCAGAAAGACAAGATCTAGCCTCATCCACCAGAACTCAGGCACTAGTTCCCTCCACCAGGAAGCCTACACAACCCACTGAACCAACCTTAGCCGCTGGGGACAGATACCAAAAACAACGGGAACTACGAACCTGCAGCCTGTGAAAAGGAGACCCCAAACACAGTAAGATAGGCAAAATGAGACGACAGAAAAACACACAGCAGATGAAGGCGCAGGCTCAAAACACACTGGACTTAACAAATGAAGAGGAAATACGTAGTCTACCTGAAAAAGAATTCAGAATAATGATAGTAAGGATGATCCAAAATCTGGGAAATAGAATAGACAAAATGCAAGAAACATTTAACAAGGATGTAGAAGAACTAAAGAGGAACCAAGCAATGATGAAAAACACAATAAATGAAATTAAAAATACTCTAGATGGGATCAATAGTAGAATAACTGAGGCAGAAGAAAGGATAAGTGACCTGGAAGATAAAATGGTGGAAATAACTACTACAGAGCAGGATAAAGAAAAAAGAATGAAAAGAACTGAGGACAGTCTCAGGGACCTCTGGGACAACATTAAACGTGCCAACATTCGAATTATAGGGGTACCAGAAGAAGAAGAGAAAAAGAAAGGGACTGAGAAAATTTTTGAAGAGATTATAGTTGAAAACTTCCCTAATATGGGAAAGGAAATAGTTAATCAAGTCCTGGAAGCACAGAGAGTCCCATACAGGATAAACCCAAGGAGGAACACGCCAAGACACATATTAATCAAACTGTCAAAAATTAAATATAAGGAAAACATATTAAAGGCAGCAAGGGAAAAAAAACAAATAACACACAAGGGAATCCCCATAAGGTTAACATCTGATCTCTCAACAGAAACTCTGCAAGCCAGAAGGGAGTGGCAGGATATACTTAAAGTCATGAAGGAGAAAAACCTACAACCAAGATTACTCTACCCAGCAAGGATCTCATTCAGATTCGATGGAGAAATTAAAACCTTTACAGACAAGCAAAAGCTGAGAGAGTTCAGCACCACTAAACCAGCTTTACAACAAATGCTAAAGGAAATTCTCTAGGCAAGAAACACAAGAGAAGGAAAACACCTACAATAACAAACCCAATACATTTAAGAAAATGGGAATAGGAACATACATATCGATAATTACCTTGAATGTAAATGGATTAAATGCTCCCACCAAAAGACACAGGCTGGCTGAATGGATACAAAAACAAGACCCATACATATGCTGTCTACAAGAGACCCACTTCAGACCTAGGGACACATACAGACTGAAAGTGAGGGGATGGAAAAAGATATTCCATGCAAATGGAAATCAAAAGAAAGCTGGAGTAGCAATTCTCATATCAGACAAAATAGACTTTAAAATAAAGACTATTACAAGAGACAAAGAAGGACACTATATAATGATCAAGGGATCGATCCAAGAGGAAGGTATAACAATTGTAAATATTTATGCACCCAACATAGGAGCACCTCAATACATAAGGCAAATACTAACAGCCATGAAAGGGGAAATTGACAGCAACACAATCATAGTAGGGGACTTTAACACCCCACTTTCACCAATGGACAGATCATCCAAAATGAAAATAAATAAGGAAACACAAGCTTTAAATGATACATTAAACAATATGGACTTAATTGATATTTATAGGACATTCCACCCAAAAACAACAGAATACACATTTTTCTCAAGTGCTCATGGAACATTCTCCAGGATAGATCATATCTTGGGTCACAAATCAAGCCTTGGTAAATTTAAGAAAATTGAAATCGTATCAAGTATCTTTTCTGACCACAATGCTATGAGACTAGATATCAATTACAGGAAAAGATCTGTAAAAAATACAAACACATGGAGGCTACACAATACATTACTTAATAACGAAGTGATTACTGAAGAAATCAAAGGGGAAATCAAAAAATACCTAGAAACAAATGACAATGGAGACACGACGACCCAAAACCTATGGGACACAGCAAAAGCAGTGCTAAGAGGGAAGTTTATAGCAATACAAGCCTACCTCAAGAAACAGGAAACATCTCGAATAAACAACCTAACCTTGCACCTAAAGCAATTAGAGAAAGAAGAACAAAAAAACCCCAAAGCCAGCAGAAGGAAAGAAATTATAAAGATCAGGTCAGAAATAAATGAAAAAGAAATGAAGGAAACAATAGCAAAAATCAATGAAACTAAAAGCTGGTTCTTTGAGAAGATAAACAAAATTGATAAACCATTAGCCAGACTCATCAAGAGAAAAAGGGAGAAGACTCAGATCAATAGAATTAGAAATGAAAAAGGAGAAGTAACCACTGACACTGCAGAAATACAAAAGATCATGAGAGATTACTACAAGCAACTGTATGCCAATAAAATGGACAACCTGGAAGAAATGGACAGATTCTTAGAAATGCACAAACTGCCGAGACTGAACCAGGAAGAAATAGAAAATATGAACAGACCAATCACAAGCACTGAAATTGAAACTGTGATTAAAAACCTTCCAACAAACAAAACCCCAGGACCAGATGGCTTCACAGGCGAATTCTATCAAACATTTAGAGAAGAGCTAACACCTATCCTTCTCAAACTCTTCCAAAATATTGCAGAGGGAGGAACACTCCCAAACTCATTCTACGAGGCCACCATCACCCTGATACCAAAACCAGACAAAGATGTCACAAAGAAAGAAAACTACAGGCCAATATCACTGATGAACATAGATGCAAAAATCCTCAACAAAATACTAGCAAACAGAATCCAACAGCACATTAAAAGGATCATACACCATGATCAAGTGGGGTTTATCCCAGGAATGCAAGGATTCTTCAATATACGCAAATCAATCAATGTGATACACCATATTAACAAATTGAAGGAGAAAAACCATATGATCATCTCAATAGATGCAGAGAAAGCTTTTGACAAAATTCAACACCCATTTATGATAAAAGCCCTGCAGAAAGTAGGCATAGAGGGAACTTTCCTCAACATAATAAAGGCCATATATGACAAACCCACAGCCAACATTGTCCTCAATGGTGAAAAACTGAAACCATTTCCACTAAGATCAGGAACAAGACAAGGTTGCCCACTCTCACCACTATTATTCAACATAGTTCTGGAAGTCCTAGCCACAGCAATCAGAGAAGACAAAGAAATAAAAGGAATCCAAATCGGAAAAGAAGAAGTAAAGCTGTCACTATTTGCAGATGACATGATACTATACATAGAGAATCCTAAAGATGCTACCAGAAAACTCCTAGAGCTAATCAATGAATTTGGTAAAGTAGCAGGATACAAAATTAATGCACAGAAATCTCTTGCATTTCTATACACTAATGACGAAAAATCTGAAAGTGAAATTAAGAAAACACTCCCATTTACCATTGCAACAAAAAGAATAAAATATCTAGGAATAAACCTACCTAAGGAGACAAAAGACCTGTATGCAGAAAATTATAAGACACTGATGAAAGAAATTAAAGATGATACAAATAGATGGAGAGATATACCATGTTCCTGGATTGGAAGAATCAACATTGTGAAAATGTCTCTACTACCCAAAGCAATCTACAGATTCAATGCAATCCCTATCAAACTACCACTGGCATTTTTCACAGAACTAGAACAAAAAATTTCACAATTTGTATGGAAACACAAAAGACCCCGAATAGCCAAAGCAATCTTGAGAACGAAAAATGGAGCTGGGGGAATCAGGCTCCCTGACTTCAGACTATATTACAAAGCTTCAGTAATCAAGACAGTTTGGTACTGGCACAAAAACAGAAATATAGATCAATGGAACAGGATAGAAAGCCCAGAGATAAACCCACACACATATGGTCAACTTATCTTTGATAAAGGAGGCAAGCATATACAGTGGAGAAAAGACAGCCTCTTCAATAAGTGGTGCTGGGAAAATTGGACAGGAACATGTAAAAGTATGAAATTAGAACACTCCCTGACACCATGCACAAAAATAAACTCAAAATGGATTAAAGACCTAAGTGTAAGGGCAGACACTATCAAACTCTTAGAGGAAAACATAGGCAGAACACTCTATGACATACATCACAGCAAGATTCTTTTTGACCCAGCTCCCAGAGAAATGGAAATAAGTACACAAATAAACAAATGGGACCTAATGAAACTGAAAAGCTTTTGCACAGCAAAGGAAACCATAAACAAGACCAAAAGACAACCCTCAGAATGGGAGAAAATATTTGCAAATGAAGCAACTGACAAAGGATTAATCTCCAAGATTTACAAGCAGCTCATGCAGCTCAATAACAAAAAAACGAACAACCCAATCCAAAAATGGGCAGAAGATCTAAATAGACATTTCTCCAAAGAAGATATACAGATGGCCTACAGACACATGAAAGAATGCTCAACATCATTAATCATTAGAGAAATGCAAATCAAAACTACAATGAGATATCATCTCACACCGGTCAGAATGGCCATCATCAAAAAATCTAGAAACAATAAATGCTGGAGAGGGTGTGGAGGAAAGGGAACACTCTTGCACTGTTGGTGGGAATGTAAATTGATACAGCCACTATGGAGAACAGTATGGAGGTTCCTTAAAAAACTACAAATAGAACTACCATATGACCCAGCAATCCCACTACTGGGCATATACCCTGAGAAAACCATAGGTCAAAAAGAGTCATGTACCAAAATGTTCATTGCAGCTCTATTTACAATAGCCAGGACATGGAAGCAACCTAAATGTCCATCGACAGATGAATGGATAAAGAAGATGTGGCACATATATACAATGGAATATTACTCAGCCATAAAAAGAAATGAAATGGAGGTATTTGTAATGAGGTGGATGGAGTTAGAGTCTGTCATACAGAGTGAAGTAAGTCAGAAAGAGAAAAACAAATACAGTATGCTAACACATATATATGGAATCTAAGGGAAAAAAAAAAAAGGCCATGAAGAACCTAGTGGCAAGACGGGAATAAAGACACAGACCTACTAGAGAATGGACTTGAGGATATGGGGAGGGGGTGGGGTGAGATGTGACAGGGTAAGAGAGTGTCATGGACATATATACACTACCAAATGTAAAATAGATAGCTAGTGGGAAGCAGCCGCATAGCACAGGGAGATCAGCTCGGTGCTTTGTGACCACCTAGAGGGGTGGGATCGGGAGGGTGGGAGGGAGGGAGATGCAAGAGGGAAGAGAAATGGGAACATATTGTATATGTATAACAGATTAACTTTGTTATAAAGCAGATGCTAACACACTATTGTAAGGCAATTATACTTCAATAAAGATGTTTGAAAATAAATAAATAAATAAATAAATAAATAAATTACTTTTCAAAACCCGTGAAACAAAGACAGTGAAAGAGAGAGAAATTCTTACAAAATTCGTTCAGGGGCTGTGATGCAACCTGGATTGACCATATCTAGACCCACAGCTGATTGAGACATAAGGGTGGACACTCTTGGGGCTGAGAGGTTCGGTGAGGTTGGGTGAGCCAACGCAGACCCTTTCAAGTAATACTGCATGGTACCCATCCCATGGGTCCCAAATCTCCAGGTTCAAGGGCATCTTCCTACGTCGAAAACAGGCATGAGAAACCCAGAAGATGGTACACCGTGTGATCGGGAAAGGTTTCTAAAACGCACCACATTTCTCATCTCCTTTGCTCGGGTTCGCCATTCCACCCGATTTACTAGCCATCTCCCTCCTTGGAGAATCAGCACCTTTAACCTCCTGTTCCGTACAGGTTGCAATTTGTCCTGAGGATGAACGGGAAGAGGGGGAACCAATGAGAGACTAGCTCTAGGTGTTGGGACAGGCACAGGTCACTCTATTTTCCCATCAGGAAGAAGAATTAAGCACAAGCTCAGCCTGCCCCCCAGAACCAGAAGAGGGCCTGAAGCAATCCTGCGCTTTTGCGGCCAGCTCCCAAAAAAGCGAGTTGAAAAATGGAGCTCAGGGGCACTGCAATTCACAAACCTGCAGAGTTTTAAATGATACCTCTCGTCCACAAATATACTAAGGGAAGGCAACGAAGAGGCTTTGAAAGCAAGGCAGAATTGCAGGAAACAGATTTCAGGAGGTAGATTCGAATCGCCTTGAAAGCACATGAAAAGCGGCAAAACGTGGACAATGATGCCCTTGGCCAAAAAGGGCGTATGCGTTTTTTCCTGAATATATTCAGGAAAAAACGCATACGCCCTTTTTGGCCAACCAAGCAACCTGGAAAGGCCAATCAGCGCTCCAAAGAAGTCTCGCTTCCCAGCGGGCAAAAGGGCCATGCGGAAAAAAGTGTCCAAACCAGAAATGCAGGACCGGCCATGGAGAAATGGGAGCCTTGCTACGCTGATGGGTGGGATGTAAATTGCCAACAGCCACTCTGGAGAAGTGTACGGTGTGTTCTGAAACATCTAAAAAACACAGCTTGGAGAGCATAGGGCACTTCCACTCATGGGCGTATATTGGGAAAACTAAAAATCAGCAAGACACAGGCACCCCAAAGTTTAGGGCTGCTCTGTTGACAAGAACCCCCACTTCATTACACCTTAAATATCCTAGGAAAGAGAAAAATGGATAAAGAAGTTGTGGTCCTCATGTACAATGGAATATCACTCAGCCATGAAATCCACGTTATAAGGCTAGTAGCAGCACGATGAGTGGATTTAGGTACGACGATTCTAAGTGAAATAAGTCACACAGAAAAAGACACTTATCATAAGATATCACTTAGAGAGGGAATGTAAAAACCGCTACACTTGAACTGAATTACAAAACAGAACAGAGTCACACGTTTAGGAAACACACTATGGCTGCTGAACGGGAAAGGTGAGGTGGGGTGATGCATAAAACAAGGGTTTCAAATTAGCTCCGATACCGTTCCATAAACCCAATATGTAAGAGACAAGACCTATTCCTTTTTCAGTGAACTGGACTCAACACCCCCTATTCACCGCACAAGAATATATCTGACTAGTAAGAATCTTCAAACCTATGTATTGATATCTCTCCGTAAGTGAGTCAAGGGGGTGTAAAGCGGCATAAACACAGCCGTGAAAAGCAGCTAAACCCCAATATAAAAATAAATTACTTTTCAAAACCCGTGAAACAAAGACAGTGAAAGAGAGAGAAATTCTTCCAAAATTCGTTCAGGGGCTGTGATGCAACCTGGATTGACCATATCTAGACCCACAGCTGATTGAGACATAAGGGTGGACACTCTTGGGGCTGAGAGGTTCGGTGAGGTTGGGTGAGCCAACGCAGACCCTTTCAAGTAATACTGCATGGTACCCATCCCATGGGTCCCAAATCTCCAGGTTCAAGGGCATCTTCCTACGTCGAAAACAGGCATGAGAAACCCAGAAGATGGTACACCGTGTGATCGGGAAAGGTTTCTAAAACGCACCACATTTCTCATCTCCTTTGCTCGGGTTCGCCATTCCAGCCGATTTACTAGCCATCTCCCTCCTTGGAGAATCAGCACCTTTAACCTCCTGTTCCTTACAGGTTGCAATTTGTCCTGAGGATGAAGGGGAAGAGGGGGAACCAATGAGAGACTAGCTCTAGGTGTTGGGACAGGCACAGGTCACTCTATTTTCCCATCAGGAAGAAGAATTAAGCACAAGCTCAGCCTGCCCCCCAGAACCAGAAGAGGGCCTGAAGCAACCCTGCGCTTTTGCGGCCAGCTCCCAAAAAAGCGAGTTGAAAAATGGAGCTCAGGGGCACTGCAATTCACAAACCTGCAGAGTTTTAAATGATACCTCTCGTCCACAAATATACTAAGGGAAGGCAAGGAAGAGGCTTTGAAAGCAAGGCAGAATTGCAGGAAACAGATTTCAGGAGGTAGATTCGAATCGCCTTGAAAGCACATGAAAAGCGGCAAAACGTGGACAATGATGCCCATGGCCAAAAAGGGCGTATGCGTTTTTTCCTGAATATATTCAGGAAAAAACGCATACGCCCTTTTTGGCCAACCAAGCAACCTGGAAAGGCCAATCAGCGCTCCAAAGAAGTCTCGCTTCCCAGCGGGCAAAAGGGCCATGCGGAAAAAAGTGTCCAAACCAGAAATGCAGGACCGGCCATGGAGAAATGGGAGCCTTGCTACGCTGATGGGTGGGATGTAAATTGCCAACAGCCACTCTGGAGAAGTGTACGGTGTGTTCTGAAACATCTAAAAAACACAGCTTGGAGAGCATAGGGCACTTCCACTCATGGGCGTATAAATTGGGAAAACTAAAAATCAGCAAGACACAGGCACCCCAAAGTTTAGGGCTGCTCTGTTGACAAGAACCCCCACTTCATTACACCTTAAATATCCTAGGAAAGCGAAAAATGGAAAAAGAAGTTGTGGTCCTCATGTACAATGGAATATCACTCAGCCATGAAATCCACGTCATAAGGCTAGTAGCAGCACGATGAGTGGATTTAGGTACGACGATTCTAAGTGAAATAAGTCACACAGAAAAAGACACTTATCATAAGATATCACTTAGAGAGGGAATGTAAAAACCGCTACACTTGAACTGAATTACAAAACAGAACAGAGTCACACGTTTAGGAAACACACTATGGCTGCTGAACGGGAAAGGTGAGGTGGGGTGATGCATAAAACAAGGGTTTCAAATTAGCTCCGATACCGTTCCATAAACCCAATATGTAAGAGACAAGACCTATTCCTTTTTCAGTGAACTGGACTCAACACCCCCTATTCACCGCACAAGAATATATCTGACTAGTAAGAATCTTCAAACCTATGTATTGATATCTCTCCGTAAGTGAGTCAAGGGGGTGTAAAGCGGCATAAACACAGCCGTGAAAAGCAGCTAAACCCCAATATAAAAATAAATTACTTTTCAAAACCCGTGAAACAAAGACAGTGAAAGAGAGAGAAATTCTTACAAAATTCGTTCAGGGGCTGTGATGCAACCTGGATTGACCATATCTAGACCCACAGCTGATTGAGACATAAGGGTGGACACTCTTGGGGCTGAGAGGTTCGGTGAGGTTGGGTGAGCCAACGCAGACCCTTTCAAGTAATACTGCATGGTACCCATCCCATGGGTCCCAAATCTCCAGGTTCAAGGGCATCTTCCTACGTCGAAAACAGGCATGAGAAACCCAGAAGATGGTACACCGTGTGATCGGGAAAGGTTTCTAAAACGCACCTCATTTCTCATCTCCTTTGCTCGGGTTCGCCATTCCAGCCGATTTACTAGCCATCTCCCTCCTTGGAGAATCAGCACCTTTAACCTCCTGTTCCGTACAGGTTGCAATTTGTCCTGAGGATGAAGGGGAAGAGGGGGAACCAATGAGAGACTAGCTCTAGGTGTTGGGACAGGCACAGGTCACTCTATTTTCCCATCAGGAAGAAGAATTAAGCACAAGCTCAGCCTGCCCCCCAGAACCAGAAGAGGGCCTGAAGCAATCCTGCGCTTTTGCGGCCAGCTCCCAAAAAAGCGAGTTGAAAAATGGAGCTCAGGGGCACTGCAATTCACAAACCTGCAGAGTTTTAAATGATACCTCTCGTCCACAAATATACTAAGGGAAGGCAAGGAAGAGGCTTTGAAAGCAAGGCAGAATTGCAGGAAACAGATTTCAGGAGGTAGATTCGAATCGCCTTGAAAGCACATGAAAAGCGGCAAAACGTGGACAATGATGCCCTTGGCCAAAAAGGGCGTATGCGTTTTTTCCTGAATATATTCAGGAAAAAACGCATACGCCCTTTTTGGCCAACCAAGCAACCTGGAAAGGCCAATCAGCGCTCCAAAGAAGTCTCGCTTCCCAGCGGGCAAAAGGGCCATGCGGAAAAAAGTGTCCAAACCAGAAATGCAGGACCGGCCATGGAGAAATGGGAGCCTTGCTACGCTGATGGGTGGGATGTAAATTGCCAACAGCCACTCTGGAGAAGTGTACGGTGTGTTCTGAAACATCTAAAAAACACAGCTTGGAGAGCATAGGGCACTTCCACTCATGGGCGTATAAATTGGGAAAACTAAAAATCAGCAAGACACAGGCACCCCAAAGTTTAGGGCTGCTCTGTTGACAAGAACCCCCACTTCATTACACCTTAAATATCCTAGGAAAGCGAAAAATGGAAAAAGAAGTTGTGGTCCTCATGTACAATGGAATATCACTCAGCCATGAAATCCACGTCATAAGGCTAGTAGCAGCACGATGAGTGGATTTAGGTACGACGATTCTAAGTGAAATAAGTCACACAGAAAAAGACACTTATCATAAGATATCACTTAGAGAGGGAATGTAAAAACCGCTACACTTGAACTGAATTACAAAACAGAACAGAGTCACACGTTTAGAAAACACACTATGGCTGCTGAACGGGCAAGGTGAGGTGGGGTGATGCATAAAACAAGGGTTTCAAATTAGCTCAGATACCGTTCCATAAACCCAATATGTAATAGACAAGACCTACTCCTTGCTCAGTGAACTGGACTCAACACCCCCTATTCACCGCAAAAGAATATATCTGACTAGTAAGAATCTTCAAACCTATGTATTGATATCTCTCCGTAAGTGAGTCAAGGGGGTGTAAAGCGGCATAAACACAGCCGTGAAAAGCAGCTAAACCCCATTATAAAAATAAATTACTTTTCAAAACCCGTGAAACAAAGACAGTGAAAGAGAGAGAAATTCTTACAAAATTCGTTCAGGGGCTGTGATGCAACCTGGATTGACCATATCTAGACCCACAGCTGATTGAGACATAAGGGTGGACACTCTTGGGGCTGAGAGGTTCGGTGAGGTTGGGTGAGCCAACGCAGACCCTTTCAAGTAATACTGCATGGTACCCATCCCATGGGTCCCAAATCTCCAGGTTCAAGGGCATCTTCCTACGTCGAAAACAGGCATGAGAAACCCAGAAGATGGTACACCGTGTGATCGGGAAAGGTTTCTAAAACGCACCTCATTTCTCATCTCCTTTGCTCGGGTTCGCCATTCCAGCCGATTTACTAGCCATCTCCCTCCTTGGAGAATCAGCACCTTTAACCTCCTGTTCCGTACAGGTTGCAATTTGTCCTGAGGATGAAAGGGAAGAGGGGGAACCAATGAGAGACTAGCTCTAGGTGTTGGGACAGGCACAGGTCACTCTATTTTCCCATCAGGAAGAAGAATTAAGCACAAGCTCAGCCTGCCCCCCAGAACCAGAAGAGGGCCTGAAGCAATCCTGCGCTTTTGCGGCCAGCTCCCAAAAAAGCGAGTTGAAAAATGGAGCTCAGGGGCACTGCAATTCACAAACCTGCAGAGTTTTAAATGATACCTCTCGTCCACAAATATACTAAGGGAAGGCAAGGAAGAGGCTTTGAAAGCAAGGCAGAATTGCAGGAAACAGATTTCAGGAGGTAGATTCGAATCGCCTTGAAAGCACATGAAAAGCGGCAAAACGTGGACAATGATGCCCTTGGCCAAAAAGGGCGTATGCGTTTTTTCCTGAATATATTCAGGAAAAAACGCATACGCCCTTTTTGGCCAACCAAGCAACCTGGAAAGGCCAATCAGCGCTCCAAAGTAGTCTCGCTTCCCAGCGGGCAAAAGGGCCATGCGGAAAAAAAGTGTCCAAACCAGAAATGCAGGACCGGCCATGGAGAAATGGGAGCCTTGCTACGCTGATGGGTGGGATGTAAATTGCCAACAGCCACTCTGGAGAAGTGTACGGTGTGTTCTGAAACATCTAAAAAACACTGCTTGGAGAGCATAGGGCACTTCCACTCATGGGCGTATAAATTGGGAAAACTAAAAATCAGCAAGACACAGGCATCCCAAAGTTTAGGGCTGCTCTGTTGACAAGAACCCCCACTTCATTACACCTTAAATATCCTAGGAAAGCGAAAAATGGATAAAGAAGTTGTGGTCCTCATGTACAATGGAATATCACTCAGCCATGAAATCCACGTCATAAGGCTAGTAGCAGCACGATGAGTGGATTTAGGTACGACGATTCTAAGTGAAATAATTCACACAGAAAAAGACACTTATCATAAGATATCACTTAGAGAGGGAATGTAAAAACCGCTACACTTGAACTGAATTACAAAACAGAACAGAGTCACACGTTTAGAAAACACACTATGGCTGCTGAACGGGCAAGGTGAGGTGGGGTGATGCATAAAACAAGGGTTTCAAATTAGCTCAGATACCGTTCCATAAACCCAATATGTAAGAGACAAGACCTACTCCTTGCTCAGTGAACTGGACTCAACACCCCCTATTCACCGCACAAGAATATATCTGACTAGTAAGAATCTTCAAACCTATGTATTGATATCTCTCCGTAAGTGAGTCAAGGGGGTGTAAAGCGGCATAAACACAGCCGTGAAAAGCAGCTAAACCCCATTATAAAAATAAATTACTTTTCAAAACCCGTGAAACAAAGACAGTGAAAGAGAGAGAAATTCTTACAAAATTCTTTCAGGGGCTGTGATGCAACCTGGATTGACCATATCTAGACCCACAGCTGATTGAGACATAAGGGTGGACACTCTTGGGGCTGAGAGGTTCGGTGAGGTTGGGTGAGCCAACGCAGACCCTTTCAAGTAATACTGCATGGTACCCATCCCATGGGTCCCAAATCTCCAGGTTCAAGGGCATCTTCCTACGTCGAAAACAGGCATGAGAAACCCAGAAGATGGTACACCGTGTGATCGGGAAAGGTTTCTAAAACGCACCTCATTTCTCATCTCCTTTGCTCGGGTTCGCCATTCCAGCCGATTTACTAGCCATCTCCCTCCTTGGAGAATCAGCACCTTTAACCTCCTGTTCCGTACAGGTTGCAATTTGTCCTGAGGGTGAAAGGGAAGAGGGGGAACCAATGAGAGACTAGCTCTAGGTGTTGGGACAGGCACAGGTCACTCTATTTTCCCATCAGGAAGAAGAATTAAGCACAAGCTCAGCCTGCCCCCCAGAACCAGAAGAGGGCCTGAAGCAATCCTGCGCTTTTGTGGCCAGCTCCCAAAAAAGCGAGTTGAAAAATGGAGCTCAGGGGCACTGCAATTCACAAACCTGCAGAGTTTTAAATGATACCTCTCGTCCACAAATATACTAAGGGAAGGCAAGGAAGAGGCTTTGAAAGCAAGGCAGAATTGCAGGAAACAGATTTCAGGAGGTAGATTCGAATCGCCTTGAAAGCACATGAAAAGCGGCAAAACGTGGACAATGATGCCCTTGGCCAAAAAGGGCGTATGCGTTTTTTCCTGAATATATTCAGGAAAAAACGCATACGCCCTTTTTGGCCAACCAAGCAACCTGGAAAGGCCAATCAGCGCTCCAAAGAAGTCTCGCTTCCCAGCGGGCAAAAGGGCCATGCGGAAAAAAGTGTCCAAACCAGAAATGCAGGACCGGCCATGGAGAAATGGGAGCCTTGCTACGCTGATGGGTGGGATGTAAATTGCCAACAGCCATTCTGGAGAAGTGTACGGTGTGTTCTGAAACATCTAAAAAACACAGCTTGGAGAGCATAGGGCACTTCCACTCATGGGCGTATAAATTGGGAAAACTAAAAATCAGCAAGACACAGGCACCCCAAAGTTTAGGGCTGCTCTGTTGACAAGAACCCCCACTTCATTACACCTTAAATATCCTAGGAAAGCGAAAAATGGATAAAGAAGTTGTGGTCCTCATGTACAATGGAATATCACTCAGCCATGAAATCCACGTCATAAGGCTAGTAGCAGCACGATGAGTGGATTTAGGTACGACGATTCTAAGTGAAATAAGTCACACAGAAAAAGACACTTATCATAAGATATCACTTAGAGAGGGAATGTAAAAACCGCTACACTTGAACTGAATTACAAAACAGAACAGAGTCACACGTTTAGGAAACACACTATGGCTGCTGAACGGGAAAGGTGAGGTGGGGTGATGCATAAAACAAGGGTTTCAAATTAGCTCCGATACCGTTCCATAAACCCAATATGTAAGAGACAAGACCTATTCCTTTTTCAGTGAACTGGACTCAACACCCCCTATTCACCGCACAAGAATATATCTGACTAGTAAGAATCTTCAAACCTATGTATTGATATCTCTCCGTAAGTGAGTCAAGGGGGTGTAAAGCGGCATAAACACAGCCGTGAAAAGCAGCTAAACCCCAATATAAAAATAAATTACTTTTCAAAACCCGTGAAACAAAGACAGTGAAAGAGAGAGAAATTCTTACAAAATTCGTTCAGGGGCTGTGATGCAACTGGACTGACCATATCTATACCCACAGCTGATTGAGACATAAGGGTGGACACTCTTGGGGCTGAGAGGTTCGGTGAGGTTGGGTGAGCCAACGCAGACCCTTTCAAGTAATACTGCATGGTACCCATCCCATGGGTCCCAAATCTCCAGGTTCAAGGGCATCTTCCTACGTCGAAAACAGGCATGAGAAACCCAGAAGATGGTACACCGTGTGATCGGGAAAGGTTTCTAAAACGCACCACATTTCTCATCTCCTTTGCTCGGGTTCGCCATTCCAGCCGATTTACTAGCCATCTCCCTCCTTGGAGAATCAGCACCTTTAACCTCCTGTTCCGTACAGGTTGCAATTTGTCCTGAGGATGAACGGGAAGAGGGGGAACCAATGAGAGACTAGCTCTAGGTGTTGGGACAGGCACAGGTCACTCTATTTTCCCATCAGGAAGAAGAATTAAGCACAAGCTCAGCCTGCCCCCCAGAACCAGAAGAGGGCCTGAAGCAATCCTGCGCTTTTGCGGCCAGCTCCCAAAAAAGCGAGTTGAAAAATGGAGCTCAGGGGCACTGCAATTCACAAACCTGCAGAGTTTTAAATGATACCTCTCGTCCACAAATATACTAAGGGAAGGCCACGAAGAGGCTTTGAAAGCAAGGCAGAATTGCAGGAAACAGATTTCAGGAGGTAGATTCGAATCGCCTTGAAAGCACATGAAAAGCGGCAAAACGTGGACAATGATGCCCTTGGCCCAAAAGGGCGTATGCGTTTTTTCCTGAATATATTCAGGAAAAAACGCATACGCCCTTTTTGGCCAACCAAGCAACCTGGAAAGGCCAATCAGCGCTCCAAAGAAGTCTCGCTTCCCAGCGGGCAAAAGGGCCATGCGGAAAAAAGTGTCCAAACCAGAAATGCAGGACCGGCCATGGAGAAATGGGAGCCTTGCTACGCTGATGGGTGGGATGTAAATTGCCAACAGCCACTCTGGAGAAGTGTACGGTGTGTTCTGAAACATCTAAAAAACACAGCTTGGAGAGCATAGGGCACTTCCACTCATGGGCGTATAAATTGGGAAAACTAAAAATCAGCAAGACACAGGCACCCCAAAGTTTAGGGCTGCTCTGTTGACAAGAACCCCCACTTCATTACACCTGAAATATCCTAGGAAAGCGAAAAATGGATAAAGAAGTTGTGGTCCTCATGTACAATGGAATATCACTCAGCCATGAAATCAACGTCATAAGGCTAGTAGCAGCACGATGAGTGGATTTAGGTACGACGATTCTAAGTGAAATAAGTCACACAGGAAAAGACACTTATCATAAGATATCACTTAGAGAGGGAATGTAAAAACCGCTACACTTGAACTGAATTACAAAACAGAACAGAGTCACACGTTTAGAAAACACACTATGGCTGCTGAACGGGAAAGGTGAGGTGGGGTGATGCATAAAACAAGGGTTTCAAATTAGCTCCGATACCTTTCCATAAACCCAATATGTAAGAGACAAGACCTATTCCTTTTTCAGTGAACTGGACTCAACACCCCCTATTCACCGCACAAGAATATATCTGACTAGTAAGAATCTTCAAACCTATGTATTGATATCTCTCCGTAAGTGAGTCAAGGGGGTGTAAAGCGGCATAAACACAGCCGTGAAAAGCAGCTAAACCCCATTATAAAAATAAATTACTTTTCAAAACCCGTGAAACAAAGACAGTGAAAGAGAGAGAAATTCTTACAAAATTCGTTCAGGGGCTGTGATGCAACCTGGATTGACCATATCTAGACCCACAGCTGATTGAGACATAAGGGTGGACACTCTTGGGGCTGAGAGGTTCGGTGAGGTTGGGTGAGCCAACGCAGACCCTTTCAAGTAATACTGCATGGTACCCATCCCATGGGTCCCAAATCTCCAGGTTCAAGGGCATCTTCCTACGTCGAAAACAGGCATGAGAAACCCAGAAGATGGTACACCGTGTGATCGGGAAAGGTTTCTAAAACGCACCTCATTTCTCATCTCCTTTGCTCGGGTTCGCCATTCCAGCCGATTTACTAGCCGTCTCCCTCCTTGGAGAATCAGCACCTTTAACCTCCTGTTCCGTACAGGTTGCAATTTGTCCTGAGGATGAAGGGGAAGAGGGGGAACCAATGAGAGACTAGCTCTAGGTGTTGGGACAGGCACAGGTCACTCTATTTTCCCATCAGGAAGAAGAATTAAGCACAAGCTCAGCCTGCCCCCCAGAACCAGAAGAGGGCCTGAAGCAATCCTGCGCTTTTGCGGCCAGCTCCCAAAAAAGCGAGTTGAAAAATGGAGCTCAGGGGCACTGCAATTCACAAACCTGCAGAGTTTTAAATGATACCTCTCGTCCACAAATATACTAAGGGAAGGCAACGAAGAGGCTTTGAAAGCAAGGCAGAATTGCAGGAAACAGATTTCAGGAGGTAGATTCGAATCGCCTTGAAAGCACATGAAAAGCGGCAAAACGTGGACAATGATGCCCTTGGCCAAAAAGGGCGTATGCGTTTTTTCCTGAATATATTCAGGAAAAAACGCATACGCCCTTTTTGGCCAACCAAGCAACCTGGAAAGGCCAATCAGCGCTCCAAAGAAGTCTCGCTTCCCAGCGGGCAAAAGGGCCATGCGGAAAAAAGTGTCCAAACCAGAAATGCAGGACCGGCCATGGAGAAATGGGAGCCTTGCTACGCTGATGGGTGGGATGTAAATTGCCAACAGCCACTCTGGAGAAGTGTACGGTGTGTTCTGAAACATCTAAAAAACACAGCTTGGAGAGCATAGGGCACTTCCACTCATGGGCGTATAACTTGGGAAAACTAAAAATCAGCAAGACACAGGCACCCCAAAGTTTAGGGCTGCTCTGTTGACAAGAACCCCCACTTCATTACACCTTAAATATCCTAGGAAAGCGAAAAATGGATAAAGAAGTTGTGGTCCTCATGTACAATGGAATATCACTCAGCCATGAAATCCACGTCATAAGGCTAGTAGCAGCACGATGAGTGGATTTAGGTACGACGATTCTAAGTGAAATAAGTCACACAGAAAAAGACACTTATCATAAGATATCACTTAGA
This sequence comes from Balaenoptera acutorostrata, assembly GCF_949987535.1. Lineage (NCBI taxonomy): Eukaryota > Metazoa > Chordata > Mammalia > Artiodactyla > Balaenopteridae > Balaenoptera > Balaenoptera acutorostrata. The sequence continues at coordinate 106,005 of NW_026646501.1, forward strand.
GAGGGAATGTAAAAACCGCTACACTTGAACTGAATTACAAAACAGAACAGAGTCACACGTTTAGAAAACACACTATGGCTGCTGAACGGGAAAGGTGAGGTGGGGTGATGCATAAAACAAGGGTTTCAAATTAGCTCCGATACCGTTCCATAAACCCAATATGTAAGAGACAAGACCTATTCCTTTTTCAGTGAACTGGACTCAACACCCCCTATTCACCGCACAAGAATATATCTGACTAGTAAGAATCTTCAAACCTATGTATTGATATCTCTCCGTAAGTGAGTCAAGGGGGTGTAAAGCGGCATAAACACAGCCGTGAAAAGCAGCTAAACCCCAATATAAAAATAAATTACTTTTCAAAACCCGTGAAACAAAGACAGTGAAAGAGAGAGAAATTCTTACAAAATTCGTTCAGGGGCTGTGATGCAACCTGGATTGACCATATCTAGACCCACAGCTGATTGAGACATAAGGGTGGACACTCTTGGGGCTGAGAGGTTCGGTGAGGTTGGGTGAGCCAACGCAGACCCTTTCAAGTAATACTGCATGGTACCCATCCCATGGGTCCCAAATCTCCAGGTTCAAGGGCATCTTCCTACGTCGAAAACAGGCATGAGAAACCCAGAAGATGGTACACCGTGTGATCGGGAAAGGTTTCTAAAACGCACCTCATTTCTCATCTCCTTTGCTCGGGTTCGCCATTCCAGCCGATTTACTAGCCATCTCCCTCCTTGGAGAATCAGCACCTTTAACCTCCTGTTCCGTACAGGTTGCAATTTGTCCTGAGGATGAACGGGAAGAGGGGGAACCAATGAGAGACTAGCTCTAGGTGTTGGGACAGGCACAGGTCACTCTATTTTCCCATCAGGAAGAAGAATTAAGCACAAGCTCAGCCTGCCCCCCAGAACCAGAAGAGGGCCTGAAGCAATCCTGCGTTTGGCGGCCAGCTCCCAAAAAAGCGAGTTGAAAAATGGAGCTCAGGGGCACTGCAAATCACAAACCTGCAGAGTTTTAAATGATACCTCTCGTCCACAAATATACTAAGGGAAGGCCACGAAGAGGCTTTGAAAGCAAGGCAGAATTGCAGGAAACAGATTTCAGGAGGTAGATTCGAATCGCCTTGAAAGCACATGAAAAGCGGCAAAACGTGGACAATGATGCCCTTGGCCAAAAAGGGCGTATGCGTTTTTTCCTGAATATATTCAGGAAAAAACGCATACGCCCTTTTTGGCCAACCAAGCAACCTGGAAAGGCCAATCAGCGCTCCAAAGAAGTCTCGCTTCCCAGCGGGCAAAAGGGCCATGCGGAAAAAAGTGTCCAAACCAGAAATGCAGGACCGGCCATGGAGAAATGGGAGCCTTGCTACGCTGATGGGTGGGATGTAAATTGCCAACAGCCACTCTGGAGAAGTGTACGGTGTGTTCTGAAACATCTAAAAAACACAGCTTGGAGAGCATAGGGCACTTCCACTCATGGGCGTATAAATTGGGAAAACTAAAAATCAGCAAGACACAGGCACCCCAAAGTTTAGGGCTGCTCTGTTGAAAAGAACCCCCACTTCATTACACCTTAAATATCCTAGGAAAGCGAAAAATGGATAAAGAAGTTGTGGTCCTCATGTACAATGGAATATCACTCAGCCATGAAATCAACGTCATAAGGCTAGTAGCAGCACGATGAGTGGATTTAGGTACGACGATTCTAAGTGAAATAAGTCACACAGGAAAAGACACTTATCATAAGATATCACTTAGAGAGGGAATGTAAAAACCGCTACACTTGAACTGAATTACAAAACAGAACAGAGTCACACGTTTAGAAAACACACTATGGCTGCTGAACGGGCAAGGTGAGGTGGGGTGATGCATAAAACAAGGGTTTCAAATTAGCTCAGATACCGTTCCATAAACCCAATATGTAATAGACAAGACCTACTCCTTGCTCAGTGAACTGGACTCAACACCCCCTATTCACCGCAAAAGAATATATCTGACTAGTAAGAATCTTCAAACCTATGTATTGATATCTCTCCGTAAGTGAGTCAAGGGGGTGTAAAGCGGCATAAACACAGCCGTGAAAAGCAGCTAAACCCCATTATAAAAATAAATTACTTTTCAAAACCCGTGAAACAAAGACAGTGAAAGAGAGAGAAATTCTTACAAAATTCGTTCAGGGGCTGTGATGCAACCTGGATTGACCATATCTAGACCCACAGCTGATTGAGACATAAGGGTGGACACTCTTGGGGCTGAGAGGTTCGGTGAGGTTGGGTGAGCCAACGCAGACCCTTTCAAGTAATACTGCATGGTACCCATCCCATGGGTCCCAAATCTCCAGGTTCAAGGGCATCTTCCTACGTCGAAAACAGGCATGAGAAACCCAGAAGATGGTACACCGTGTGATCGGGAAAGGTTTCTAAAACGCACCTCATTTCTCATCTCCTTTGCTCGGGTTCGCCATTCCAGCCGATTTACTAGCCATCTCCCTCCTTGGAGAATCAGCACCTTTAACCTCCTGTTCCGTACAGGTTGCAATTTGTCCTGAGGATGAAAGGGAAGAGGGGGAACCAATGAGAGACTAGCTCTAGGTGTTGGGACAGGCACAGGTCACTCTATTTTCCCATCAGGAAGAAGAATTAAGCACAAGCTCAGCCTGCCCCCCAGAACCAGAAGAGGGCCTGAAGCAATCCTGCGCTTTTGCGGCCAGCTCCCAAAAAAGCGAGTTGAAAAATGGAGCTCAGGGGCACTGCAATTCACAAACCTGCACAGTTTTAAATGATACCTCTCGTCCACAAATATACTAAGGGAAGGCAACGAAGAGGCTTTGAAAGCAAGGCAGAATTGCAGGAAACAGATTTCAGGAGGTAGATTCGAATCGCCTTGAAAGCACATGAAAAGCGGCAAAACGTGGACAATGATGCCCTTGGCCAAAAAGGGCGTATGCGTTTTTTCCTGAATATATTCAGGAAAAAACGCATACGCCCTTTTTGGCCAACCAAGCAACCTGGAAAGGCCAATCAGCGCTCCAAAGAAGTCTCGCTTCCCAGCGGGCAAAAGGGCCATGCGGAAAAAAGTGTCCAAACCAGAAATGCAGGACCGGCCATGGAGAAATGGGAGCCTTGCTACGCTGATGGGTGGGATGTAAATTGCCAACAGCCACTCTGGAGAAGTGTACGGTGTGTTCTGAAACATCTAAAAAACACAGCTTGGAGAGCATAGGGCACTTCCACTCATGGGCGTATAAATTGGGAAAACTAAAAATCAGCAAGACACAGGCACCCCAAAGTTTAGGGCTGCTCTGTTGACAAGAACCCCCACTTCATTACACCTTAAATATCCTAGGAAAGCGAAAAATGGATAAAGAAGTTGTGGTCCTCATGTACAATGGAATATCACTCAGCCATGAAATCCACGTCATAAGGCTAGTAGCAGCACGATGAGTGGATTTAGGTACGACGATTCTAAGTGAAATAAGTCACACAGAAAAAGACACTTATCATAAGATATCACTTAGAGAGGGAATGTAAAAACCGCTACACTTGAACTGAATTACAAAACAGAACAGAGTCACACGTTTAGGAAACACACTATGGCTGCTGAACGGGAAAGGTGAGGTGGGGTGATGCATAAAACAAGGGTTTCAAATTAGCTCCGATACCGTTCCATAAACCCAATATGTAAGAGACAAGACCTATTCCTTTTTCAGTGAACTGGACTCAACACCCCCTATTCACCGCACAAGAATATATCTGACTAGTAAGAATCTTCAAACCTATGTATTGATATCTCTCCGTAAGTGAGTCAAGGGGGTGTAAAGCGGCATAAACACAGCCGTGAAAAGCAGCTAAACCCCAATATAAAAATAAATTACTTTTCAAAACCCGTGAAACAAAGACAGTGAAAGAGAGAGAAATTCTTACAAAATTCGTTCAGGGGCTGTGATGCAACCTGGATTGACCATATCTAGACCCACAGCTGATTGAGACATAAGGGTGGACACTCTTGGGGCTGAGAGGTTCGGTGAGGTTGGGTGAGCCAACGCAGACCCTTTCAAGTAATACTGCATGGTACCCATTCCATGGGTCCCAAATCTCCAGGTTCAAGGGCATCTTCCTACGTCGAAAACAGGCATGAGAAACCCAGAAGATGGTACACCGTGTGATCGGGAAATGTTTCTAAAACGCACCACATTTCTCATCTCCTTTGCTCGGGTTCGCCATTCCAGCCGATTTACTAGCCATCTCCCTCCTTGGAGAATCAGCACCTTTAACCTCCTGTTCCGTACAGGTTGCAATTTGTCCTGAGGATGAAGGGGAAGAGGGGGAACCAATGAGAGACTAGCTCTAGGTGTTGGGACAGGCACAGGTCACTCTATTTTCCCATCAGGAAGAAGAATTAAGCACAAGCTCAGCCTGCCCCCCAGAACCAGAAGAGGGCCTGAAGCAATCCTGCGCTTTGGCGGCCAGCTCCCAAAAAAGCGAGTTGAAAAATGGAGCTCAGGGGCACTGCAATTCACAAACCTGCACAGTTTTAAATGATACCTCTCGTCCACAAATATACTAAGGGAAGGCAAGGAAGAGGCTTTGAAAGCAAGGCAGAATTGCAGGAAACAGATTTCAGGAGGTAGATTCGAATCGCCTTGAAAGCACATGAAAAGCGGCAAAACGTGGACAATGATGCCCTTGGCCAAAAAGGGCGTATGCGTTTTTTCCTGAATATATTCAGGAAAAAACGCATACGCCCTTTTTGGCCAACCAAGCAACCTGGAAAGGCCAATCAGCGCTCCAAAGAAGTCTCGCTTCCCAGCGGGCAAAAGGGCCATGCGGAAAAAAGTGTCCAAACCAGAAATGCAGGACCGGCCATGGAGAAATGGGAGCCTTGCTACGCTGATGGGTGGGATGTAAATTGCCAACAGCCACTCTGGAGAAGTGTACGGTGTGTTCTGAAACATCTAAAAAACACAGCTTGGAGAGCATAGGGCACTTCCACTCATGGGCGTATAAATTGGGAAAACTAAAAATCAGCAAGACACAGGCATCCCAAAGTTTAGGGCTGCTCTGTTGACAAGAACCCCCACTTCATTACACCTTAAATATCCTAGGAAAGCGAAAAATGGAAAAAGAAGTTGTGGTCCTCATGTACAATGGAATATCACTCAGCCATGAAATCCACGTCATAAGGCTAGTAGCAGCACGATGAGTGGATTTAGGTACGACGATTCTAAGTGAAATAATTCACACAGAAAAAGACACTTATCATAAGATATCACTTAGAGAGGGAATGTAAAAACCGCTACACTTGAACTGAATTACAAAACAGAACAGAGTCACACGTTTAGAAAACACACTATGGCTGCTGAACGGGCAAGGTGAGGTGGGGTGATGCATAAAACAAGGGTTTCAAATTAGCTCAGATACCGTTCCATAAACCCAATATGTAATAGACAAGACCTACTCCTTGCTCAGTGAACTGGACTCAACACCCCCTATTCACCGCACAAGAATATATCTGACTAGTAAGAATCTTCAAACCTATGTATTGATATCTCTCCGTAAGTGAGTCAAGGGGGTGTAAAGCGGCATAAACACAGCCGTGAAAAGCAGCTAAACCCCATTATAAAAATAAATTACTTTTCAAAACCCGTGAAACAAAGACAGTGAAAGAGAGAGAAATTCTTACAAAATTCGTTCAGGGGCTGTGATGCAACCTGGATTGACCATATCTAGACCCACAGCTGATTGAGACATAAGGGTGGACACTCTTGGGGCTGAGAGGTTCGGTGAGGTTGGGTGAGCCAACGCAGACCCTTTCAAGTAATACTGCATGGTACCCATCCCATGGGTCCCAAATCTCCAGGTTCAAGGGCATCTTCCTACGTCGAAAACAGGCATGAGAAACCCAGAAGATGGTACACCGTGTGATCGGGAAAGGTTTCTAAAACGCACCTCATTTCTCATCTCCTTTGCTCGGGTTCGCCATTCCAGCCGATTTACTAGCCATCTCCCTCCTTGGAGAATCAGCACCTTTAACCTCCTGTTCCGTACAGGTTGCAATTTGTCCTGAGGATGAAAGGGAAGAGGGGGAACCAATGAGAGACTAGCTCTAGGTGTTGGGACAGGCACAGGTCACTCTATTTTCCCATCAGGAAGAAGAATTAAGCACAAGCTCAGCCTGCCCCCCAGAACCAGAAGAGGGCCTGAAGCAATCCTGCGCTTTTGTGGCCAGCTCCCAAAAAAGCGAGTTGAAAAATGGAGCTCAGGGGCACTGCAATTCACAAACCTGCAGAGTTTTAAATGATACCTCTCGTCCACAAATATACTAAGGGAAGGCAAGGAAGAGGCTTTGAAAGCAAGGCAGAATTGCAGGAAACAGATTTCAGGAGGTAGATTCGAATCGCCTTGAAAGCACATGAAAAGCGGCAAAACGTGGACAATGATGCCCTTGGCCAAAAAGGGCGTATGCGTTTTTTCCTGAATATATTCAGGAAAAAACGCATACGCCCTTTTTGGCCAACCAAGCAACCTGGAAAGGCCAATCAGCGCTCCAAAGAAGTCTCGCTTCCCAGCGGGCAAAAGGGCCATGCGGAAAAAAGTGTCCAAACCAGAAATGCAGGACCGGCCATGGAGAAATGGGAGCCTTGCTACGCTGATGGGTGGGATGTAAATTGCCAACAGCCACTCTGGAGAAGTGTACGGTGTGTTCTGAAACATCTAAAAAACACAGCTTGGAGAGCATAGGGCACTTCCACTCATGGGCGTATAAATTGGGAAAACTAAAAATCAGCAAGACACAGGCACCCCAAAGTTTAGGGCTGCTCTGTTGACAAGAACCCCCACTTCATTACACCTTAAATATCCTAGGAAAGCGAAAAATGGATAAAGAAGTTGTGGTCCTCATGTACAATGGAATATCACTCAGCCATGAAATCCACGTCATAAGGCTAGTAGCAGCACGATGAGTGGATTTAGGTACGACGATTCTAAGTGAAATAAGTCACACAGAAAAAGACACTTATCATAAGATATCACTTAGAGAGGGAATGTAAAAACCGCTACACTTGAACTGAATTACAAAACAGAACAGAGTCACACGTTTAGGAAACACACTATGGCTGCTGAACGGGAAAGGTGAGGTGGGGTGATGCATAAAACAAGGGTTTCAAATTAGCTCCGATACCGTTCCATAAACCCAATATGTAAGAGACAAGACCTATTCCTTTTTCAGTGAACTGGACTCAACACCCCCTATTCACCGCACAAGAATATATCTGACTAGTAAGAATCTTCAAACCTATGTATTGATATCTCTCCGTAAGTGAGTCAAGGGGGTGTAAAGCGGCATAAACACAGCCGTGAAAAGCAGCTAAACCCCAATATAAAAATAAATTACTTTTCAAAACCCGTGAAACAAAGACAGTGAAAGAGAGAGAAATTCTTACAAAATTCGTTCAGGGGCTGTGATGCAACTGGACTGACCATATCTATACCCACAGCTGATTGAGACATAAGGGTGGACACTCTTGGGGCTGAGAGGTTCGGTGAGGTTGGTTGAGCCAACGCAGACCCTTTCAAGTAATACTGCATGGTACCCATCCCATGGGTCCCAAATCTCCAGGTTCAAGGGCATCTTCCTACGTCGAAAACAGGCATGAGAAACCCAGAAGATGGTACACCGTGTGATCGGGAAAGGTTTCTAAAACGCACCACATTTCTCATCTCCTTTGCTCGGGTTCGCCATTCCAGCCGATTTACTAGCCATCTCCCTCCTTGGAGAATCAGCACCTTTAACCTCCTGTTCCGTACAGGTTGCAATTTGTCCTGAGGATGAACGGGAAGAGGGGGAACCAATGAGAGACTAGCTCTAGGTGTTGGGACAGGCACAGGTCACTCTATTTTCCCATCAGGAAGAAGAATTAAGCACAAGCTCAGCCTGCCCCCCAGAACCAGAAGAGGGCCTGAAGCAATCCTGCGCTTTTGCGGCCAGCTCCCAAAAAAGCGAGTTGAAAAATGGAGCTCAGGGGCACTGCAATTCACAAACCTGCAGAGTTTTAAATGATACCTCTCGTCCACAAATATACTAAGGGAAGGCCACGAAGAGGCTTTGAAAGCAAGGCAGAATTGCAGGAAACAGATTTCAGGAGGTAGATTCGAATCGCCTTGAAAGCACATGAAAAGCGGCAAAACGTGGACAATGATGCCCTTGGCCAAAAAGGGCGTATGCGTTTTTTCCTGAATATATTCAGGAAAAAACGCATACGCCCTTTTTGGCCAACCAAGCAACCTGGAAAGGCCAATCAGTGCTCCAAAGAAGTCTCGCTTCCCAGCGGGCAAAAGGGCCATGCGGAAAAAAGTGTCCAAACCAGAAATGCAGGACCGGCCATGGAGAAATGGGAGCCTTGCTACGCTGATGGGTGGGATGTAAATTGCCAACAGCCACTCTGGAGAAGTGTACGGTGTGTTCTGAAACATCTAAAAAACACTGCTTGGAGAGCATAGGGCACTTCCACTCATGGGCGTATAAATTGGGAAAACTAAAAATCAGCAAGACACAGGCACCCCAAAGTTTAGGGCTGCTCTGTTGACAGGAACCCCCACTTCATTACACCTGAAATATCCTAGGAAAGCGAAAAATGGATAAAGAAGTTGTGGTCCTCATGTACAATGGAATATCACTCAGCCATGAAATCAACGTCATAAGGCTAGTAGCAGCACGATGAGTGGATTTAGGTACGACGATTCTAAGTGAAATAAGTCACACAGAAAAAGACACTTATCATAAGATATCACTTAGAGAGGGAATGTAAAAACCGCTACACTTGAACTGAATTGCAAAACAGAACAGAGTCACACGTTTAGGAAACACACTATGGCTGCTGAACGGGAAAGGTGAGGTGGGGTGATGCATAAAACAAGGGTTTCAAATTAGCTCCGATACCGTTCCATAAACCCAATATGTAAGAGACAAGACCTATTCCTTTTTCAGTGAACTGGACTCAACACCCCCTATTCACCGCACAAGAATATATCTGACTAGTAAGAATCTTCAAACCTATGTATTGATATCTCTCTGTAAGTGAGTCAAGGGGGTGTAAAGCGGCATAAACACAGCCGTGAAAAGCAGCTAAACCCCAATATAAAAATAAATTACTTTTCAAAACCCGTGAAACAAAGACAGTGAAAGAGAGAGAAATTCTTACAAAATTCGTTCAGGGGCTGTGATGCAACTGGATTGACCATATCTATACCCACAGCTGATTGAGACATAAGGGTGGACACTCTTGGGGCTGAGAGGTTCGGTGAGGTTGGGTGAGCCAACGCAGACCCTTTCAAGTAATACTGCATGGTACCAATCCCATGGGTCCCAAATCTCCAGGTTCAAGGGCATCTTCCTACGTCGAAAACAGGCATGAGAAACCCAGAAGATGGTACACCGTGTGATCGGGAAAGGTTTCTAAAACGCACCACATTTCTCATCTCCTTTGCTCGGGTTCGCCATTCCAGCCGATTTACTAGCCATCTCCCTCCTTGGAGAATCAGCACCTTTAACCTCCTGTTCCGTACAGGTTGCAATTTGTCCTGAGGATGAACGGGAAGAGGGGGAACCAATGAGAGACTAGCTCTAGGTGTTGGGACAGGCACAGGTCACTCTATTTTCCCATCAGGAAGAAGAATTAAGCACAAGCTCAGCCTGCCCCCCAGAACCAGAAGAGGGCCTGAAGCAATCCTGCGCTTTTGCGGCCAGCTCCCAAAAAAGCGAGTTGAAAAATGGAGCTCAGGGGCACTGCAATTCACAAACCTGCAGAGTTTTAAATGATACCTCTCGTCCACAAATATACTAAGGGAAGGCCACGAAGAGGCTTTGAAAGCAAGGCAGAATTGCAGGAAACAGATTTCAGGAGGTAGATTCGAATCGCCTTGAAAGCACATGAAAAGCGGCAAAACGTGGACAATGATGCCCTTGGCCAAAAAGGGCGTATGCGTTTTTTCCTGAATATATTCAGGAAAAAACGCATACGCCCTTTTTGGCCAACCAAGCAACCTGGAAAGGCCAATCAGCGCTCCAAAGAAGTCTCGCTTCCCAGCGGGCAAAAGGGCCATGCGGAAAAAAGTGTCCAAACCAGAAATGCAGGACCGGCCATGGAGAAATGGGAGCCTTGCTACGCTGATGGGTGGGATGTAAATTGCCAACAGCCACTCTGGAGAAGTGTACGGTGTGTTCTGAAACATCTAAAAAACACAGCTTGGAGAGCATAGGGCACTTCCACTCATGGGCGTATAAATTGGGAAAACTAAAAATCAGCAAGACACAGGCACCCCAAAGTTTAGGGCTGCTCTGTTGACAAGAACCCCCACTTCATTACACCTGAAATATCCTAGGAAAGCGAAAAATGGATAAAGAAGTTGTGGTCCTCATGTACAATGGAATATCACTCAGCCATGAAATCAACGTCATAAGGCTAGTAGCAGCACGATGAGTGGATTTAGGTACGACGATTCTAAGTGAAATAAGTCACACAGGAAAAGACACTTATCATAAGATATCACTTAGAGAGGGAATGTAAAAACCGCTACACTTGAACTGAATTACAAAACAGAACAGAGTCACACGTTTAGAAAACACACTATGGCTGCTGAACGGGAAAGGTGAGGTGGGGTGATGCATAAAACAAGGGTTTCAAATTAGCTCCGATACCGTTCCATAAACCCAATATGTAAGAGACAAGACCTATTCCTTTTTCAGTGAACTGGACTCAACACCCCCTATTCACCGCACAAGAATATATCTGACTAGTAAGAATCTTCAAACCTATGTATTGATATCTCTCTGTAAGTGAGTCAAGGGGGTGTAAAGTGGCATAAACACAGCCGTGAAAAGCAGCTAAACCCCATTATAAAAATAAATTACTTTTCAAAACCCGTGAAACAAAGACAGTGAAAGAGAGAGAAATTCTTACAAAATTCGTTCAGGGGCTGTGATGCAACCTGGATTGACCATATCTAGACCCACAGCTGATTGAGACATAAGGGTGGACACTCTTGGGGCTGAGAGGTTCGGTGAGGTTGGGTGAGCCAACGCAGACCCTTTCAAGTAATACTGCATGGTACCCATCCCATGGGTCCCAAATCTCCAGGTTCAAGGGCATCTTCCTACGTCGAAAACAGGCATGAGAAACCCAGAAGATGGTACACCGTGTGATCGGGAAAGGTTTCTAAAACGCACCTCATTTCTCATCTCCTTTGCTCGGGTTCGCCATTCCAGCCGATTTACTAGCCATCTCCCTCCTTGGAGAATCAGCACCTTTAACCTCCTGTTCCGTACAGGTTGCAATTTGTCCTGAGGATGAACGGGAAGAGGGGGAACCAATGAGAGACTAGCTCTAGGTGTTGGGACAGGCACAGGTCACTCTATTTTCCCATCAGGAAGAAGAATTAAGCACAAGCTCAGCCTGCCCCCCAGAACCAGAAGAGGGCCTGAAGCAATCCTGCGTTTGGCGGCCAGCTCCCAAAAAAGCGAGTTGAAAAATGGAGCTCAGGGGCACTGCAAATCACAAACCTGCAGAGTTTTAAATGATACCTCTCGTCCACAAATATACTAAGGGAAGGCCACGAAGAGGCTTTGAAAGCAAGGCAGAATTGCAGGAAACAGATTTCAGGAGGTAGATTCGAATCGCCTTGAAAGCACATGAAAAGCGGCAAAACGTGGACAATGATGCCCTTGGCCAAAAAGGGCGTATGCGTTTTTTCCTGAATATATTCAGGAAAAAACGCATACGCCCTTTTTGGCCAACCAAGCAACCTGGAAAGGCCAATCAGCGCTCCAAAGAAGTCTCGCTTCCCAGCGGGCAAAAGGGCCATGCGGAAAAAAGTGTCCAAACCAGAAATGCAGGACCGGCCATGGAGAAATGGGAGCCTTGCTACGCTGATGGGTGGGATGTAAATTGCCAACAGCCACTCTGGAGAAGTGTACGGTGTGTTCTGAAACATCTAAAAAACACAGCTTGGAGAGCATAGGGCACTTCCACTCATGGGCGTATAAATTGGGAAAACTAAAAATCAGCAAGACACAGGCACCCCAAAGTTTAGGGCTGCTCTGTTGAAAAGAACCCCCACTTCATTACACCTTAAATATCCTAGGAAAGCGAAAAATGGATAAAGAAGTTGTGGTCCTCATGTACAATGGAATATCACTCAGCCATGAAATCAACGTCATAAGGCTAGTAGCAGCACGATGAGTGGATTTAGGTACGAAGATTCTAAGTGAAATAAGTCACACAGAAAAAGACACTTATCATAAGATATCACTTAGAGAGGGAATGTAAAAACCGCTACACTTGAACTGAATTACAAAACAGAACAGAGTCACACGTTTAGAAAACACACTATGGCTGCTGAACGGGCAAGGTGAGGTGGGGTGATGCATAAAACAAGGGTTTCAAATTAGCTCAGATACCGTTCCATAAACCCAATATGTAATAGACAAGACCTACTCCTTGCTCAGTGAACTGGACTCAACACCCCCTATTCACCGCACAAGAATATATCTGACTAGTAAGAATCTTCAAACCTATGTATTGATATCTCTCCGTAAGTGAGTCAAGGGGGTGTAAAGCGGCATAAACACAGCCGTGAAAAGCAGCTAAACCCCATTATAAAAATAAATTACTTTTCAAAACCCGTGAAACAAAGACAGTGAAAGAGAGAGAAATTCTTACAAAATTCGTTCAGGGGCTGTGATGCAACCTGGATTGACCATATCTAGACCCACAGCTGATTGAGACATAAGGGTGGACACTCTTGGGGCTGAGAGGTTCGGTGAGGTTGGGTGAGCCAACGCAGACCCTTTCAAGTAATACTGCATGGTACCCATCCCATGGGTCCCAAATCTCCAGGTTCAAGGGCATCTTCCTACGTCGAAAACAGACATGAGAAACCCAGAAGATGGTACACCGTGTGATCGGGAAAGGTTTCTAAAACGCACCTCATTTCTCATCTCCTTTGCTCGGGTTCGCCATTCCAGCCGATTTACTAGCCATCTCCCTCCTTGGAGAATCAGCACCTTTAACCTCCTGTTCCGTACAGGTTGCAATTTGTCCTGAGGATGAAAGGGAAGAGGGGGGAACCAATGAGAGACTAGCTCTAGGTGTTGGGACAGGCACAGGTCACTCTATTTTCCCATCAGGAAGAAGAATTAAGCACAAGCTCAGCCTGCCCCCCAGAACCAGAAGAGGGCCTGAAGCAATCCTGCGCTTTTGCGGCCAGCTCCCAAAAAAGCGAGTTGAAAAATGGAGCTCAGGGGCACTGCAATTCACAAACCTGCAGAGTTTTAAATGATACCTCTCGTCCACAAATATACTAAGGGAAGGCCACGAAGAGGCTTTGAAAGCAAGGCAGAATTGCAGGAAACAGATTTCAGGAGGTAGATTCGAATCGCCTTGAAAGCACATGAAAAGCGGCAAAACGTGGACAATGATGCGCTTGGCCAAAAAGGGCGTATGCGTTTTTTCCTGAATATATTCAGGAAAAAACGCATACGCCCTTTTTGGCCAACCAAGCAACCTGGAAAGGCCAATCAGTGCTCCAAAGAAGTCTCGCTTCCCAGCGGGCAAAAGGGCCATGCGGAAAAAAGTGTCCAAACCAGAAATGCAGGACCGGCCATGGAGAAATGGGAGCCTTGCTACGCTGATGGGTGGGATGTAAATTGCCAACAGCCACTCTGGAGAAGTGTACGGTGTGTTCTGAAACATCTAAAAAACACTGCTTGGAGAGCATAGGGCACTTCCACTCATGGGCGTATAAATTGGGAAAACTAAAAATCAGCAAGACACAGGCACCCCAAAGTTTAGGGCTGCTCTGTTGACAAGAACCCCCACTTCATTACACCTGAAATATCCTAGGAAAGCGAAAAATGGATAAAGAAGTTGTGGTCCTCATGTACAATGGAATATCACTCAGCCATGAAATCAACGTCATAAGGCTAGTAGCAGCACGATGAGTGGATTTAGGTACGACGATTCTAAGTGAAATAAGTCACACAGAAAAAGACACTTATCATAAGATATCACTTAGAGAGGGAATGTAAAAACCGCTACACTTGAACTGAATTGCAAAACAGAACAGAGTCACACGTTTAGGAAACACACTATGGCTGCTGAACGGGAAAGGTGAGGTGGGGTGATGCATAAAACAAGGGTTTCAAATTAGCTCCGATACCGTTCCATAAACCCAATATGTAAGAGACAAGACCTATTCCTTTTTCAGTGAACTGGACTCAACACCCCCTATTCACCGCACAAGAATATATCTGACTAGTAAGAATCTTCAAACCTATGTATTGATATCTCTCCGTAAGTGAGTCAAGGGGGTGTAAAGCGGCATAAACACAGCCGTGAAAAGCAGCTAAACCCCAATATAAAAATAAATTACTTTTCAAAACCCGTGAAACAAAGACAGTGAAAGAGAGAGAAATTCTTACAAAATTCGTTCAGGGGCTGTGATGCAACTGGATTGACCATATCTATACCCACAGCTGATTGAGACATAAGGGTGGACACTCTTGGGGCTGAGAGGTTCGGTGAGGTTGGGTGAGCCAACGCAGACCCTTTCAAGTAATACTGCATGGTACCAATCCCATGGGTCCCAAATCTCCAGGTTCAAGGGCATCTTCCTACGTCGAAAACAGGCATGAGAAACCCAGAAGATGGTACACCGTGTGATCGGGAAAGGTTTCTAAAACGCACCACATTTCTCATCTCCTTTGCTCGGGTTCGCCATTCCAGCCGATTTACTAGCCATCTCCCTCCTTGGAGAATCAGCACCTTTAACCTCCTGTTCCGTACAGGTTGCAATTTGTCCTGAGGATGAACGGGAAGAGGGGGAACCAATGAGAGACTAGCTCTAGGTGTTGGGACAGGCACAGGTCACTCTATTTTCCCATCAGGAAGAAGAATTAAGCACAAGCTCAGCCTGCCCCCCAGAACCAGAAGAGGGCCTGAAGCAATCCTGCGCTTTTGCGGCCAGCTCCCAAAAAAGCGAGTTGAAAAATGGAGCTCAGGGGCACTGCAATTCACAAACCTGCAGAGTTTTAAATGATACCTCTCGTCCACAAATATACTAAGGGAAGGCCACGAAGAGGCTTTGAAAGCAAGGCAGAATTGCAGGAAACAGATTTCAGGAGGTAGATTCGAATCGCCTTGAAAGCACATGAAAAGCGGCAAAACGTGGACAATGATGCCCTTGGCCAAAAAGGGCGTATGCGTTTTTTCCTGAATATATTCAGGAAAAA
This sequence comes from Balaenoptera acutorostrata, assembly GCF_949987535.1. Taxonomy (NCBI): domain Eukaryota; kingdom Metazoa; phylum Chordata; class Mammalia; order Artiodactyla; family Balaenopteridae; genus Balaenoptera; species Balaenoptera acutorostrata. The sequence continues at coordinate 121,289 of NW_026646501.1, forward strand.
ACGCATACGCCCTTTTTGGCCAACCAAGCAACCTGGAAAGGCCAATCAGCGCTCCAAAGAAGTCTCGCTTCCCAGCGGGCAAAAGGGCCATGCGGAAAAAAGTGTCCAAACCAGAAATGCAGGACCGGCCATGGAGAAATGGGAGCCTTGCTACGCTGATGGGTGGGATGTAAATTGCCAACAGCCACTCTGGAGAAGTGTACGGTGTGTTCTGAAACATCTAAAAAACACAGCTTGGAGAGCATAGGGCACTTCCACTCATGGGCGTATAAATTGGGAAAACTAAAAATCAGCAAGACACAGGCACCCCAAAGTTTAGGGCTGCTCTGTTGACAAGAACCCCCACTTCATTACACCTGAAATATCCTAGGAAAGCGAAAAATGGATAAAGAAGTTGTGGTCCTCATGTACAATGGAATATCACTCAGCCATGAAATCAACGTCATAAGGCTAGTAGCAGCACGATGAGTGGATTTAGGTACGACGATTCTAAGTGAAATAAGTCACACAGGAAAAGACACTTATCATAAGATATCACTTAGAGAGGGAATGTAAAAACCGCTACACTTGAACTGAATTACAAAACAGAACAGAGTCACACGTTTAGAAAACACACTATGGCTGCTGAACGGGAAAGGTGAGGTGGGGTGATGCATAAAACAAGGGTTTCAAATTAGCTCCGATACCGTTCCATAAACCCAATATGTAAGAGACAAGACCTATTCCTTTTTCAGTGAACTGGACTCAACACCCCCTATTCACCGCACAAGAATATATCTGACTAGTAAGAATCTTCAAACCTATGTATTGATATCTCTCCGTAAGTGAGTCAAGGGGGTGTAAAGCGGCATAAACACAGCCGTGAAAAGCAGCTAAACCCCATTATAAAAATAAATTACTTTTCAAAACCCGTGAAACAAAGACAGTGAAAGAGAGAGAAATTCTTACAAAATTCGTTCAGGGGCTGTGATGCAACCTGGATTGACCATATCTAGACCCACAGCTGATTGAGACATAAGGGTGGACACTCTTGGGGCTGAGAGGTTCGGTGAGGTTGGGTGAGCCAACGCAGACCCTTTCAAGTAATACTGCATGGTACCCATCCCATGGGTCCCAAATCTCCAGGTTCAAGGGCATCTTCCTACGTCGAAAACAGGCATGAGAAACCCAGAAGATGGTACACCGTGTGATCGGGAAAGGTTTCTAAAACGCACCTCATTTCTCATCTCCTTTGCTCGGGTTCGCCATTCCAGCCGATTTACTAGCCGTCTCCCTCCTTGGAGAATCAGCACCTTTAACCTCCTGTTCCGTACAGGTTGCAATTTGTCCTGAGGATGAAGTGGAAGAGGGGGAACCAATGAGAGACTAGCTCTAGGTGTTGGGACAGGCACAGGTCACTCTATTTTCCCATCAGGAAGAAGAATTAAGCACAAGCTCAGCCTGCCCCCCAGAACCAGAAGAGGGCCTGAAGCAATCCTGCGCTTTTGCGGCCAGCTCCCAAAAAAGCGAGATGAAAAATGGAGCTCAGGGGCACTGCAATTCACAAACCTGCACAGTTTTAAATGATACCTCTCGTCCACAAATATACTAAGGGAAGGCAACGAAGAGGCTTTGAAAGCAAGGCAGAATTGCAGGAAACAGATTTCAGGAGGTAGATTCGAATCGCCTTGAAAGCACATGAAAAGCGGCAAAACGTGGACAATGATGCCCTTGGCCAAAAAGGGCGTATGCGTTTTTTCCTGAATATATTCAGGAAAAAACGCATACGCCCTTTTTGGCCAACCAAGCAACCTGGAAAGGCCAATCAGCGCTCCAAAGAAGTCTCGCTTCCCAGCGGGCAAAAGGGCCATGCGGAAAAAAGTGTCCAAACCAGAAATGCAGGACCGGCCATGGAGAAATGGGAGCCTTGCTACGCTGATGGGTGGGATGTAAATTGCCAACAGCCACTCTGGAGAAGTGTACGGTGTGTTCTGAAACATCTAAAAAACACAGCTTGGAGAGCATAGGGCACTTCCACTCATGGGCGTATAACTTGGGAAAACTAAAAATCAGCAAGACACAGGCACCCCAAAGTTTAGGGCTGCTCTGTTGACAAGAACCCCCACTTCATTACACCTTAAATATCCTAGGAAAGCGAAAAATGGATAAAGAAGTTGTGGTCCTCATGTACAATGGAATATCACTCAGCCATGAAATCCACGTCATAAGGCTAGTAGCAGCACGATGAGTGGATTTAGGTACGACGATTCTAAGTGAAATAAGTCACACAGAAAAAGACACTTATCATAAGATATCACTTAGAGAGGGAATGTAAAAACCGCTACACTTGAATTGAATTACAAAACAGAACAGAGTCACACGTTTAGAAAACACACTATGGCTGCTGAACGGGAAAGGTGAGGTGGGGTGATGCATAAAACAAGGGTTTCAAATTAGCTCCGATACCGTTCCATAAACCCAATATGTAAGAGACAAGACCTATTCCTTTTTCAGTGAACTGGACTCAACACCCCCTATTCACCGCACAAGAATATATCTGACTAGTAAGAATCTTCAAACCTATGTATTGATATCTCTCCGTAAGTGAGTCAAGGGGGTGTAAAGCGGCATAAACACAGCCGTGAAAAGCAGCTAAACCCCAATATAAAAATAAATTACTTTTCAAAACCCGTGAAACAAAGACAGTGAAAGAGAGAGAAATTCTTACAAAATTCGTTCAGGGGCTGTGATGCAACCTGGATTGACCATATCTAGACCCACAGCTGATTGAGACATAAGGGTGGACACTCTTGGGGCTGAGAGGTTCGGTGAGGTTGGGTGAGCCAACGCAGACCCTTTCAAGTAATACTGCATGGTACCCATCCCATGGGTCCCAAATCTCCAGGTTCAAGGGCATCTTCCTACGTCGAAAACAGGCATGAGAAACCCAGAAGATGGTACACCGTGTGATCGGGAAAGGTTTCTAAAACGCACCTCATTTCTCATCTCCTTTGCTCGGGTTCGCCATTCCAGCCGATTTACTAGCCATCTCCCTCCTTGGAGAATCAGCACCTTTAACCTCCTGTTCCGTACAGGTTGCAATTTGTCCTGAGGATGAACGGGAAGAGGGGGAACCAATGAGAGACTAGCTCTAGGTGTTGGGACAGGCACAGGTCACTCTATTTTCCCATCAGGAAGAAGAATTAAGCACAAGCTCAGCCTGCCCCCCAGAACCAGAAGAGGGCCTGAAGCAATCCTGCGTTTGGCGGCCAGCTCCCAAAAAAGCGAGTTGAAAAATGGAGCTCAGGGGCACTGCAAATCACAAACCTGCAGAGTTTTAAATGATACCTCTCGTCCACAAATATACTAAGGGAAGGCCACGAAGAGGCTTTGAAAGCAAGGCAGAATTGCAGGAAACAGATTTCAGGAGGTAGATTCGAATCGCCTTGAAAGCACATGAAAAGCGGCAAAACGTGGACAATGATGCCCTTGGCCAAAAAGGGCGTATGCGTTTTTTCCTGAATATATTCAGGAAAAAACGCATACGCCCTTTTTGGCCAACCAAGCAACCTGGAAAGGCCAATCAGCGCTCCAAAGAAGTCTCGCTTCCCAGCGGGCAAAAGGGCCATGCGGAAAAAAGTGTCCAAACCAGAAATGCAGGACCGGCCATGGAGAAATGGGAGCCTTGCTACGCTGATGGGTGGGATGTAAATTGCCAACAGCCACTCTGGAGAAGTGTACGGTGTGTTCTGAAACATCTAAAAAACACAGCTTGGAGAGCATAGGGCACTTCCACTCATGGGCGTATAAATTGGGAAAACTAAAAATCAGCAAGACACAGGCACCCCAAAGTTTAGGGCTGCTCTGTTGAAAAGAACCCCCACTTCATTACACCTTAAATATCCTAGGAAAGCGAAAAATGGATAAAGAAGTTGTGGTCCTCATGTACAATGGAATATCACTCAGCCATGAAATCAACGTCATAAGGCTAGTAGCAGCACGATGAGTGGATTTAGGTACGACGATTCTAAGTGAAATAAGTCACACAGGAAAAGACACTTATCATAAGATATCACTTAGAGAGGGAATGTAAAAACCGCTACACTTGAACTGAATTACAAAACAGAACAGAGTCACACGTTTAGAAAACACACTATGGCTGCTGAACGGGAAAGGTGAGGTGGGGTGATGCATAAAACAAGGGTTTCAAATTAGCTCCGATACCTTTCCATAAACCCAATATGTAAGAGACAAGACCTATTCCTTTTTCAGTGAACTGGACTCAACACCCCCTATTCACCGCACAAGAATATATCTGACTAGTAAGAATCTTCAAACCTATGTATTGATATCTCTCTGTAAGTGAGTCAAGGGGGTGTAAAGCGGCATAAACACAGCCGTGAAAAGCAGCTAAACCCCATTATAAAAATAAATTACTTTTCAAAACCCGTGAAACAAAGACAGTGAAAGAGAGAGAAATTCTTACAAAATTCGTTCAGGGGCTGTGATGCAACCTGGATTGACCATATCTAGACCCACAGCTGATTGAGACATAAGGGTGGACACTCTTGGGGCTGAGAGGTTCGGTTAGGTTGGGTGAGCCAACGCAGACCCTTTCAAGTAATACTGCATGGTACCCATCCCATGGGTCCCAAATCTCCAGGTTCAAGGGCATCTTCCTACGTCGAAAACAGGCATGAGAAACCCAGAAGATGGTACACCGTGTGATCGGGAAAGGTTTCTAAAACGCACCTCATTTCTCATCTCCTTTGCTCGGGTTCGCCATTCCAGCCGATTTACTAGCCATCTCCCTCCTTGGAGAATCAGCACCTTTAACCTCCTGTTCCGTACAGGTTCCAATTTGTCCTGAGGATGAAGGGGAAGAGGGGGAATCAATGAGAGACTAGCTCTAGGTGTTGGGACAGGCACAGGTCACTCTATTTTCCCATCAGGAAGAAGAATTAAGCACAAGCTCAGCCTGCCCCCCAGAACCAGAAGAGGTCCTGAAGCAATCCTGCGCTTTTGCGGCCAGCTCCCAAAAAAGCAAGTTGAAAAATGGAGCTCAGGGGCACTGCAATTCACAAACCTGCAGAGTTTTAAATGATACCTCTCGTCCACAAATATACTAAGGGAAGGCAACGAAGAGGCTTTGAAAGCAAGGCAGAATTGCAGGAAACAGATTTCAGGAGGTAGATTCGAATCGCCTTGAAAGCACATGAAAAGCGGCAAAACGTGGACAATGATGCCCTTGGCCAAAAAGGGCGTATGCGTTTTTTCCTGAATATATTCAGGAAAAAACGCATAGGCCCTTTTTGGCCAACCAAGCAACCTGGAAAGGCCAATCAGCGCTCCAAAGAAGTCTCGCTTCCCAGCGGGCAAAAGGGCCATGCGGAAAAAAGTGTCCAAACCAGAAATGCAGGACCGGCCATGGAGAAATGGGAGCCTTGCTACGCTGATGGGTGGGATGTAAATTGCCAACAGCCACTCTGGAGAAGTGTACGGTGTGTTCTGAAACATCTAAAAAACACAGCTTGGAGAGCATAGGGCACTTCCACTCATGGGCGTATAAATTGGGAAAACTAAAAATCAGCAAGACACAGGCACCCCAAAGTTTAGGGCTGCTCTGTTGACAAGAACCCCCACTTCATTACACCTTAAATATCCTAGGAAAGCGAAAAATGGATAAAGAAGTTGTGGTCCTCATGTACAATGGAATATCACTCAGCCATGAAATCAACGTCATAAGGCTAGTAGCAGCACGATGAGTGGATTTAGGTACGACGATTCTAAGTGAAATAAGTCACACAGAAAAAGACACTTATCATAAGATATCACTTAGAGAGGGAATGTAAAAACCGCTACACTTGAACTGAATTACAAAACAGAACAGAGTCACACGTTTAGAAAACACACTATGGCTGCTGAACGGGAAAGGTGAGGTGGGGTGATGCATAAAACAAGGGTTTCAAATTAGCTCCGATACCGTTCCATAAACCCAATATGTAAGAGACAAGACCTATTCCTTTTTCAGTGAACTGGACTCAACACCCCCTATTCACCGCACAAGAATATATCTGACTAGTAAGAATCTTCAAACCTATGTATTGATATCTCTCCGTAAGTGAGTCAAGGGGGTGTAAAGCGGCATAAACACAGCCGTGAAAAGCAGCTAAACCCCAATATAAAAATAAATTACTTTTCAAAACCCGTGAAACAAAGACAGTGAAAGAGAGAGAAATTCTTACAAAATTCGTTCAGGGGCTGTGATGCAACCTGGATTGACCATATCTAGACCCACAGCTGATTGAGACATAAGGGTGGACACTCTTGGGGCTGAGAGGTTCGGTGAGGTTGGGTGAGCCAACGCAGACCCTTTCAAGTAATACTGCATGGTACCCATCCCATGGGTCCCAAATCTCCAGGTTCAAGGGCATCTTCCTACGTCGAAAACAGGCATGAGAAACCCAGAAGATGGTACACCGTGTGATCGGGAAAGGTTTCTAAAACGCACCTCATTTCTCATCTCCTTTGCTCGGGTTCGCCATTCCAGCCGATTTACTAGCCATCTCCCTCCTTGGAGAATCAGCACCTTTAACCTCCTGTTCCGTACAGGTTGCAATTTGTCCTGAGGATGAACGGGAAGAGGGGGAACCAATGAGAGACTAGCTCTAGGTGTTGGGACAGGCACAGGTCACTCTATTTTCCCATCAGGAAGAAGAATTAAGCACAAGCTCAGCCTGCCCCCCAGAACCAGAAGAGGGCCTGAAGCAATCCTGCGTTTGGCGGCCAGCTCCCAAAAAAGCAAGTTGAAAAATGGAGCTCAGGGGCACTGCAAATCACAAACCTGCAGAGTTTTAAATGATACCTCTCGTCCACAAATATACTAAGGGAAGGCAAGGAAGAGGCTTTGAAAGCAAGGCAGAATTGCAGGAAACAGATTTCAGGAGGTAGATTCGAATCGCCTTGAAAGCACATGAAAAGCGGCAAAACGTGGACAATGATGCCCTTGGCCAAAAAGGGCGTATGCGTTTTTTCCTGAATATATTCAGGAAAAAACGCATACGCCCTTTTTGGCCAACCAAGCAACCTGGAAAGGCCAATCAGCGCTCCAAAGAAGTCTCGCTTCCCAGCGGGCAAAAGGGCCATGCGGAAAAAAGTGTCCAAACCAGAAATGCAGGACCGGCCATGGAGAAATGGGAGCCTTGCTACGCTGATGGGTGGGATGTAAATTGCCAACAGCCACTCTGGAGAAGTGTACGGTGTGTTCTGAAACATCTAAAAAACACAGCTTGGAGAGCATAGGGCACTTCCACTCATGGGCGTATAAATTGGGAAAACTAAAAATCAGCAAGACACAGGCACCCCAAAGTTTAGGGCTGCTCTGTTGAAAAGAACCCCCACTTCATTACACCTTAAATATCCTAGGAAAGCGAAAAATGGATAAAGAAGTTGTGGTCCTCATGTACAATGGAATATCACTCAGCCATGAAATCAACGTCATAAGGCTAGTAGCAGCACGATGAGTGGATTTAGGTACGACGATTCTAAGTGAAATAAGTCACACAGGAAAAGACACTTATCATAAGATATCACTTAGAGAGGGAATGTAAAAACCGCTACACTTGAACTGAATTACAAAACAGAACAGAGTCACACGTTTAGAAAACACACTATGGCTGCTGAACGGGAAAGGTGAGGTGGGGTGATGCATAAAACAAGGGTTTCAAATTAGCTCCGATACCTTTCCATAAACCCAATATGTAAGAGACAAGACCTATTCCTTTTTCAGTGAACTGGACTCAACACCCCCTATTCACCGCACAAGAATATATCTGACTAGTAAGAATCTTCAAACCTATGTATTGATATCTCTCTGTAAGTGAGTCAAGGGGGTGTAAAGCGGCATAAACACAGCCGTGAAAAGCAGCTAAACCCCATTATAAAAATAAATTACTTTTCAAAACCCGTGAAACAAAGACAGTGAAAGAGAGAGAAATTCTTACAAAATTCGTTCAGGGGCTGTGATGCAACCTGGATTGACCATATCTAGACCCACAGCTGATTGAGACATAAGGGTGGACACTCTTGGGGCTGAGAGGTTCGGTTAGGTTGGGTGAGCCAACGCAGACCCTTTCAAGTAATACTGCATGGTACCCATCCCATGGGTCCCAAATCTCCAGGTTCAAGGGCATCTTCCTACGTCGAAAACAGGCATGAGAAACCCAGAAGATGGTACACCGTGTGATCGGGAAAGGTTTCTAAAACGCACCTCATTTCTCATCTCCTTTGCTCGGGTTCGCCATTCCAGCCGATTTACTAGCCATCTCCCTCCTTGGAGAATCAGCACCTTTAACCTCCTGTTCCGTACAGGTTCCAATTTGTCCTGAGGATGAAGGGGAACAGGGGGAATCAATGAGAGACTAGCTCTAGGTGTTGGGACAGGCACAGGTCACTCTATTTTCCCATCAGGAAGAAGAATTAAGCACAAGCTCAGCCTGCCCCCCAGAACCAGAAGAGGTCCTGAAGCAATCCTGCGCTTTTGCGGCCAGCTCCCAAAAAAGCAAGTTGAAAAATGGAGCTCAGGGGCACTGCAATTCACAAACCTGCAGAGTTTTAAATGATACCTCTCGTCCACAAATATACTAAGGGAAGGCAACGAAGAGGCTTTGAAAGCAAGGCAGAATTGCAGGAAACAGATTTCAGGAGGTAGATTCGAATCGCCTTGAAAGCACATGAAAAGCGGCAAAACGTGGACAATGATGCCCTTGGCCAAAAAGGGCGTATGCGTTTTTTCCTGAATATATTCAGGAAAAAACGCATAGGCCCTTTTTGGCCAACCAAGCTACCTGGAAAGGCCAATCAGCGCTCCAAAGAAGTCTCGCTTCCCAGCGGGCAAAAGGGCCATGCGGAAAAAAGTGTCCAAACCAGAAATGCAGGACCGGCCATGGAGAAATGGGAGCCTTGCTACGCTGATGGGTGGGATGTAAATTGCCAACAGCCACTCTGGAGAAGTGTACGGTGTGTTCTGAAACATCTAAAAAACACAGCTTGGAGAGCATAGGGCACTTCCACTCATGGGCGTATAAATTGGGAAAACTAAAAATCAGCAAGACACAGGCACCCCAAAGTTTAGGGCTGCTCTGTTGACAAGAACCCCCACTTCATTACACCTTAAATATCCTAGGAAAGCGAAAAATGGATAAAGAAGTTGTGGTCCTCATGTACAATGGAATATCACTCAGCCATGAAATCAACGTCATAAGGCTAGTAGCAGCACGATGAGTGGATTTAGGTACGACGATTCTAAGTGAAATAAGTCACACAGGAAAAGACACTTATCATAAGATATCACTTAGAGAGGGAATGTAAAAACCGCTACACTTGAACTGAATTACAAAACAGAACAGAGTCACACGTTTAGAAAACACACTATGGCTGCTGAACGGGAAAGGTGAGGTGGGGTGATCCATAAAACAAGGGTTTCAAATTAGCTCCGATACCGTTCCATAAACCCAATATGTAAGAGACAAGACCTATTCCTTTTTCAGTGAACTGGACTCAATACCCCCTATTCACCGCACAAGAATATATCTGACTAGTAAGAATCTTCAAACCTATGTATTGATATCTCTCCGTAAGTGAGTCAAGGGGGTGTAAAGCGGCATAAACACAGCCGTGAAAAGCAGCTAAACCCCATTATAAAAATAAATTACTTTTCAAAACCCGTGAAACAAAGACAGTGAAAGAGAGAGAAATTCTTACAAAATTCGTTCAGGGGCTGTGATGCAACCTGGATTGACCATATCTAGACCCACAGCTGATTGAGACATCAGGGTGGACACTCTTGGGGCTGAGAGGTTCGGTGAGGTTGGGTGAGCCAACGCAGACCCTTTCAAGTAATACTGCATGGTACCCATCCCATGGGTCCCAAATCTCCAGGTTCAAGGGCATCTTCCTACGTCGAAAACAGGCATGAGAAACCCACAAGATGGTACACCGTGTGATCGGGAAAGGTTTCTAAAACGCACCTCATTTCTCATCTCCTTTGCTCGGGTTCGCCATTCCAGCCGATTTACTAGCCATCTCCCTCCTTGGAGAATCAGCACCTTTAACCTCCTGTTCCGTACAGGTTGCAATTTGTCCTGAGGATGAAGGGGAAGAGGGGGAACCAATGAGAGACTAGCTCTAGGTGTTGGGACAGGCACAGGTCACTCTATTTTCCCATCAGGAAGAAGAATTAAGCACAAGCTCAGCCTGCCCCCCAGAACCAGAAGAGGGCCTGAAGCAATCCTGCGTTTGGCGGCCAGCTCCCAAAAAAGCGAGTTGAAAAATGGAGCTCAGGGGCACTGCAAATCACAAACCTGCAGAGTTTTAAATGATACCTCTCGTCCACAAATATACTAAGGGAAGGCCACGAAGAGGCTTTGAAAGCAAGGCAGAATTGCAGGAAACAGATTTCAGGAGGTAGATTCGAATCGCCTTGAAAGCACATGAAAAGCGGCAAAACGTGGACAATGATGCCCTTGGCCAAAAAGGGCGTATGCGTTTTTTCCTGAATATATTCAGGAAAAAACGCATACGCCCTTTTTGGCCAACCAAGCAACCTGGAAAGGCCAATCAGTGCTCCAAAGAAGTCTCGCTTCCCAGCGGGCAAAAGGGCCATGCGGAAAAAAGTGTCCAAACCAGAAATGCAGGACCGGCCATGGAGAAATGGGAGCCTTGCTACGCTGATGGGTGGGATGTAAATTGCCAACAGCCACTCTGGAGAAGTGTACGGTGTGTTCTGAAACATCTAAAAAACACAGCTTGGAGAGCATAGGGCACTTCCACTCATGGGCGTATAAATTGGGAAAACTAAAAATCAGCAAGACACAGGCACCCCAAAGTTTAGGGCTGCTCTGTTGACAAGAACCCCCACTTCATTACACCTTAAATATCCTAGGAAAGCGAAAAATGGATAAAGAAGTTGTGGTCCTCATGTACAATGGAATATCACTCAGCCATGAAATCAACGTCATAAGGCTAGTAGCAGCACGATGAGTGGATTTAGGTACGACGATTCTAAGTGAAATAAGTCACACAGAAAAAGACACTTATCATAAGATATCACTTAGAGAGGGAATGTAAAAACCGCTACACTTGAACTGAATTACAAAACAGAACAGAGTCACACGTTTAGAAAACACACTATGGCTGCTGAACGGGAAAGGTGAGGTGGGGTGATGCATAAAACAAGGGTTTCAAATTAGCTCCGATACCGTTCCATAAACCCAATATGTAAGAGACAAGACCTATTCCTTTTTCAGTGAACTGGACTCAACACCCCCTATTCACCGCACAAGAATATATATGACTAGTAAGAATCTTCAAACCTATGTATTGATATCTCTCCGTAAGTGAGTCAAGGGGGTGTAAAGCGGCATAAACACAGCCGTGAAAAGCAGCTAAACCCCATTATAAAAATAAATTACTTTTCAAAACCCGTGAAACAAAGACAGTGAAAGAGAGAGAAATTCTTACAAAATTCGTTCAGGGGCTGTGATGCAACCTGGATTGACCATATCTAGACCCACAGCTGATTGAGACATCAGGGTGGTCACTCTTGGGGCTGAGAGGTTCGGTGAGGTTGGGTGAGCCAACGCAGACCCTTTCAAGTAATACTGCATGGTACCCATCCCATGGGTCCCAAATCTCCAGGTTCAAGGGCATCTTCCTACGTCGAAAACAGGCATGAGAAACCCACAAGATGGTACACCGTGTGATCGGGAAAGGTTTCTAAAACGCACCTCATTTCTCATCTCCTTTGCTCGGGTTCGCCATTCCAGCCGATTTACTAGCCATCTCCCTCCTTGGAGAATCAGCACCTTTAACCTCCTGTTCCGTACAGGTTGCAATTTGTCCTGAGGATGAAGGGGAAGAGGGGGAACCAATGAGAGACTAGCTCTAGGTGTTGGGACAGGCACAGGTCACTCTATTTTCCCATCAGGAAGAAGAATTAAGCACAAGCTCAGCCTGCCCCCCAGAACCAGAAGAGGGCCTGAAGCAATCCTGCGCTTTTGCGGCCAGCTCCCAAAAAAGCGAGTTGAAAAATGGAGCTCAGGGGCACTGCAATTCACAAACCTGCAGAGTTTTAAATGATACCTCTCGTCCACAAATATACTAAGGGAAGGCAAGGAAGAGGCTTTGAAAGCAAGGCAGAATTGCAGGAAACAGATTTCAGGAGGTAGATTCGAATCGCCTTGAAAGCACATGAAAAGCGGCAAAACGTGGACAATGATGCCCTTGGCCAAAAAGGGCGTATGCGTTTTTTCCTGAATATATTCAGGAAAAAACGCATACGCCCTTTTTGGCCAACCAAGCAACCTGGAAAGGCCAATCAGCGCTCCAAAGAAGTCTCGCTTCCCAGCGGGCAAAAGGGCCATGCGGAAAAAAGTGTCCAAACCAGAAATGCAGGACCGGCCATGGAGAAATGGGAGCCTTGCTACGCTGATGGGTGGGATGTAAATTGCCAACAGCCACTCTGGAGAAGTGTACGGTGTGTTCTGAAACATCTAAAAAACACAGCTTGGAGAGCATAGGGCACTTCCACTCATGGGCGTATAAATTGGGAAAACTAAAAATCAGCAAGACACAGGCACCCCAAAGTTTAGGGCTGCTCTGTTGACAAGAACCCCCACTTCATTACACCTTAAGTATCCTAGGAAAGCGAAAAATGGATAAAGAAGTTGTGGTCCTCATGTACAATGGAATATCACTCAGCCATGAAATCAACGTCATAAGGCTAGTAGCAGCACGATGAGTGGATTTAGGTACGACGATTCTAAGTGAAATAAGTCACACAGAAAAAGACACTTATCATAAGATATCACTTAGAGAGGGAATGTAAAAACCGCTACACTTGAACTGAATTACAAAACAGAACAGAGTCACACGTTTAGAAAACACACTATGGCTGCTGAACGGGAAAGGTGAGGTGGGGTGATGCATAAAACAAGGGTTTCAAATTAGCTCCGATACCGTTCCATAAACCCAATATGTAAGAGACAAGACCTATTCCTTTTTCAGTGAACTGGACTCAACACCCCCTATTCACCGCACAAGAATATATCTGACTAGTAAGAATCTTCAAACCTATGTATTGATATCTCTCTGTAAGTGAGTCAAGGGGGTGTAAAGCGGCATAAACACAGCCGTGAAAAGCAGCTAAACCCCATTATAAAAATAAATTACTTTTCAAAACCCGTGAAACAAAGACAGTGAAAGAGAGAGAAATTCTTACAAAATTCGTTCAGGGGCTGTGATGCAACCTGGATTGACCATATCTAGACCCACAGCTGATTGAGACATAAGGGTGGACACTCTTGGGGCTGAGAGGTTCGGTGAGGTTGGGTGAGCCAACGCAGACCCTTTCAAGTAATACTGCATGGTACCCATCCCATGGGTCCCAAATCTCCAGGTTCAAGGGCATCTTCCTACGTCGAAAACAGGCATGAGAAACCCAGAAGATGGTACACCGTGTGATCGGGAAAGGTTTCTAAAACGCACCTCATTTCTCATCTCCTTTGCTCGGGTTCGCCATTCCAGCCGATTTACTAGCCGTCTCCCTCCTTGGAGAATCAGCACCTTTAACCTCCTGTTCCGTACAGGTTGCAATTTGTCCTGAGGATGAAGGGGAAGAGGGGGAACCAATGAGAGACTAGCTCTAGGTGTTGGGACAGGCACAGGTCACTCTATTTTCCCATCAGGAAGAAGAATTAAGCACAAGCTCAGCCTGCCCCCCAGAACCAGAAGAGGGCCTGAAGCAATCCTGCGCTTTTGCGGCCAGCTCCCAAAAAAGCGAGTTGAAAAATGGAGCTCAGGGGCACTGCAATTCACAAACCTGCAGAGTTTTAAATGATACCTCTCGTCCACAAATATACTAAGGGAAGGCAACGAAGAGGCTTTGAAAGCAAGGCAGAATTGCAGGAAACAGATTTCAGGAGGTAGATTCGAATCGCCTTGAAAGCACATGAAAAGCGGCAAAACGTGGACAATGATGCCCTTGGCCAAAAAGGGCGTATGCGTTTTTTCCTGAATATATTCAGGAAAAAACGCATACGCCCTTTTTGGCCAACCAAGCAACCTGGAAAGGCCAATCAGCGCTCCAAAGAAGTCTCGCTTCCCAGCGGGCAAAAGGGCCATGCGGAAAAAAGTGTCCAAACCAGAAATGCAGGACCGGCCATGGAGAAATGGGAGCCTTGCTACGCTGATGGGTGGGATGTAAATTGCCAACAGCCACTCTGGAGAAGTGTACGGTGTGTTCTGAAACATCTAAAAAACACAGCTTGGAGAGCATAGGGCACTTCCACTCATGGGCGTATAACTTGGGAAAACTAAAAATCAGCAAGACACAGGCACCCCAAAGTTTAGGGCTGCTCTGTTGACAAGAACCCCCACTTCATTACACCTTAAATATCCTAGGAAAGCGAAAAATGGATAAAGAAGTTGTGGTCCTCATGTACAATGGAATATCACTCAGCCATGAAATCCACGTCATAAGGCTAGTAGCAGCACGATGAGTGGATTTAGGTACGACGATTCTAAGTGAAATAAGTCACACAGAAAAAGACACTTATCATAAGATATCACTTAGAGAGGGAATGTAAAAACCGCTACACTTGAACTGAATTACAAAACAGAACAGAGTCACACGTTTAGAAAACACACTATGGCTGCTGAACGGGAAAGGTGAGGTGGGGTGATGCATAAAACAAGGGTTTCAAATTAGCTCCGATACCGTTCCATAAACCCAATATGTAAGAGACAAGACCTATTCCTTTTTCAGTGAACTGGACTCAACACCCCCTATTCACCGCACAAGAATATATCTGACTAGGAAGAATCTTCAAACCTATGTATTGATATCTCTCCGTAAGTGAGTCAAGGGGGTGTAAAGCGGCATAAACACAGCCGTGAAAAGCAGCTAAACCCCAATATAAAAATAAATTACTTTTCAAAACCCGTGAAACAAAGACAGTGAAAGAGAGAGAAATTCTTACAAAATTCGTTCAGGGGCTGTGATGCAACCTGGATTGACCATATCTAGACCCACAGCTGATTGAGACATAAGGGTGGACACTCTTGGGGCTGAGAGGTTCGGTGAGGTTGGGTGAGCCAACGCAGACCCTTTCAAGTAATACTGCATGGTACCCATCCCATGGGTCCCAAATCTCCAGGTTCAAGGGCATCTTCCTACGTCGAAAACAGGCATGAGAAACCCAGAAGATGGTACACCGTGTGATCGGGAAAGGTTTCTAAAACGCACCTCATTTCTCATCTCCTTTGCTCGGGTTCGCCATTCCAGCCGATTTACTAGCCATCTCCCTCCTTGGAGAATCAGCACCTTTAACCTCCTGTTCCGTACAGGTTGCAATTTGTCCTGAGGATGAACGGGAAGAGGGGGAACCAATGAGAGACTAGCTCTAGGTGTTGGGACAGGCACAGGTCACTCTATTTTCCCATCAGGAAGAAGAATTAAGCACAAGCTCAGCCTGCCCCCCAGAACCAGAAGAGGGCCTGAAGCAATCCTGCGTTTGGCGGCCAGCTCCCAAAAAAGCGAGTTGAAAAATGGAGCTCAGGGGCACTGCAAATCACAAACCTGCAGAGTTTTAAATGATAACTCTCGTCCACAAATATACTAAGGGAAGGCCACGAAGAGGCTTTGAAAGCAAGGCAGAATTGCAGGAAACAGATTTCAGGAGGTAGATTCGAATCGCCTTGAAAGCACATGAAAAGCGGCAAAACGTGGACAATGATGCCCTTGGCCAAAAAGGGCGTATGCGTTTTTTCCTGAATATATTCAGGAAAAAACGCATACGCCCTTTTTGGCCAACCAAGCAACCTGGAAAGGCCAATCAGCGCTCCAAAGAAGTCTCGCTTCCCAGCGGGCAAAAGGGCCATGCGGAAAAAAGTGTCCAAACCAGAAATGCAGGACCGGCCATGGAGAAATGGGAGCCTTGCTACGCTGATGGGTGGGATGTAAATTGCCAACAGCCACTCTGGAGAAGTGTACGGTGTGTTCTGAAACATCTAAAAAACACAGCTTGGAGAGCATAGGGCACTTCCACTCATGGGCGTATAAATTGGGAAAACTAAAAATCAGCAAGACACAGGCACCCCAAAGTTTAGGGCTGCTCTGTTGAAAAGAACCCCCACTTCATTACACCTTAAATATCCTAGGAAAGCGAAAAATGGATAAAGAAGTTGTGGTCCTCATGTACAATGGAATATCACTCAGCCATGAAATCAACGTCATAAGGCTAGTAGCAGCACGATGAGTGGATTTAGGTACGACGATTCTAAGTGAAATAAGTCACACAGGAAAAGACACTTATCATAAGATATCACTTAGAGAGGGAATGTAAAAACCGCTACACTTGAACTGAATTACAAAACAGAACAGAGTCACACGTTTAGAAAACACACTATGGCTGCTGAACGGGAAAGGTGAGGTGGGGTGATGCATAAAACAAGGGTTTCAAATTAGCTCCGATACCTTTCCATAAACCCAATATGTAAGAGACAAGACCTATTCCTTTTTCAGTGAACTGGACTCAACACCCCCTATTCACCGCACAAGAATATATCTGACTAGTAAGAATCTTCAAACCTATGTATTGATATCTCTCTGTAAGTGAGTCAAGGGGGTGTAAAGCGGCATAAACACAGCCGTGAAAAGCAGCTAAACCCCATTATAAAAATAAATTACTTTTCAAAACCCGTGAAACAAAGACAGTGAAAGAGAGAGAAATTCTTACAAAATTCGTTCAGAGGCTGTGATGCAACCTGGATTGACCATATCTAGACCCACAGCTGATTGAGACATAAGGGTGGACACTCTTGGGGCTGAGAGGTTCGGTTAGGTTGGGTGAGCCAACGCAGACCCTTTCAAGTAATACTGCATGGTACCCATCCCATGGGTCCCAAATCTCCAGGTTCAAGGGCATCTTCCTACGTCGAAAACAGGCATGAGAAACCCAGAAGATGGTACACCGTGTGATCGGGAAAGGTTTCTAAAACGCACCTCATTTCTCATCTCCTTTGCTCGGGTTCGCCATTCCAGCCGATTTACTAGCCATCTCCCTCCTTGGAGAATCAGCACCTTTAACCTCCTGTTCCGTACAGGTTGCAATTTGTCCTGAGGATGAAGGGGAAGAGGGGGAATCAATGAGAGACTAGCTCTAGGTGTTGGGACAGGCACAGGTCACTCTATTTTCCCATCAGGAAGAAGAATTAAGCACAAGCTCAGCCTGCCCCCCAGAACCAGAAGAGGTCCTGAAGCAATCCTGCGCTTTTGCGGCCAGCTCCCAAAAAAGCAAGTTGAAAAATGGAGCTCAGGGGCACTGCAATTCACAAACCTGCAGAGTTTTAAATGATACCTCTCGTCCACAAATATACTAAGGGAAGGCAACGAAGAGGCTTTGAAAGCAAGGCAGAATTGCAGGAAACAGATTTCAGGAGGTAGATTCGAATCGCCTTGAAAGCACATGAAAAGCGGCAAAACGTGGACAATGATGCCCTTGGCCAAAAAGGGCGTATGCGTTTTTTCCTGAATATATTCAGGAAAAAACGCATACGCCCTTTTTGGCCAACCAAGCAACCTGGAAAGGCCAATCAGCGCTCCAAAGAAGTCTCGCTTCCCAGCGGGCAAAAGGGCCATGCGGAAAAAAGTGTCCAAACCAGAAATGCAGGACCGGCCATGGAGAAATGGGAGCCTTGCTACGCTGATGGGTGGGATGTAAATTGCCAACAGCCACTCTGGAGAAGTGTACGGTGTGTTCTGAAACATCTAAAAAACACAGCTTGGAGAGCATAGGGCACTTCCACTCATGGGCGTATAAATTGGGAAAACTAAAAATCAGCAAGACACAGGCACCCCAAAGTTTAGGGCTGCTCTGTTGACAAGAACCCCCACTTCATTACACCTTAAATATCCTAGGAAAGCGAAAAATGGATAAAGAAGTTGTGGTCCTCATGTACAATGGAATATCACTCAGCCATGAAATCAACGTCATAAGGCTAGTAGCAGCACGATGAGTGGATTTAGGTACGACGATTCTAAGTGAAATAAGTCACACAGGAAAAGACACTTATCATAAGATATCACTTAGAGAGGGAATGTAAAAACCGCTACAATTGAACTGAATTACAAAACAGAACAGAGTCACACGTTTAGGAAACACACTATGGCTGCTGAACGGGAAAGGTGAGGTGGGGTGATGCATAAAACAAGGGTTTCAAATTAGCTCCGATACCGTTCCATAAACCCAATATGTAAGAGACAAGACCTATTCCTTTTTCAGTGAACTGGACTCAATACCCCCTATTCACCGCACAAGAATATATCTGACTAGTAAGAATCTTCAAACCTATGTATTGATATCTCTCCGTAAGTGAGTCAAGGGGGTGTAAAGCGGCATAAACACAGCCGTGAAAAGCAGCTAAACCCCATTATAAAAATAAATTACTTTTCAAAACCCGTGAAACAAAGACAGTGAAAGAGAGAGAAATTCTTACAAAATTCGTTCAGGGGCTGTGATGCAACCTGGATTGACCATATCTAGACCCACAGCTGATTGAGACATAAGGGTGGACACTCTTGGGGCTGAGAGGTTCGGTGAGGTTGGGTGAGCCAACGCAGACCCTTTCAAGTAATACTGCATGGTACCCATCCCATGGGTCCCAAATCTCCAGGTTCAAGGGCATCTTCCTACGTCGAAAACAGGCATGAGAAACCCAGAAGATGGTACACCGTGTGATCGGGAAAGGTTTCTAAAACGCACCACATTTCTCATCTCCTTTGCTCGGGTTCGCCATTCCAGCCGATTTACTAGCCATCTCCCTCCTTGGAGAATCAGCACCTTTAACCTCCTGTTCCGTACAGGTTGCTATTTGTCCTGAGGATGAAGGGGAAGAGGGGGAACCAATGAGAGACTAGCTCTAGGTGTTGGGACAGGCACAGGTCACTCTATTTTCCCATCAGGAAGAAGAATTAAGCACAAGCTCAGCCTGCCCCCCAGAACCAGAAGAGGGCCTGAAGCAATCCTGCGCTTTTGCGGCCAGCTCCCAAAAAAGCGAGTTGAAAAATGGAGCTCAGGGGCACTGCAATTCACAAACCTGCAGAGTTTTAAATGATACCTCTCGTCCACAAATATACTAAGGGAAGGCAACGAAGAGGCTTTGAAAGCAAGGCAGAATTGCAGGAAACAGATTTCAGGAGGTAGATTCGAATCGCCTTGAAAGCACATGAAAAGCGGCAAAACGTGGACAATGATGCCCTTGGCCAAAAAGGGCGTATGCGTTTTTTCCTGAATATATTCAGGAAAAAACGCATACGCCCTTTTTGGCCAACCAAGCAACCTGGAAAGGCCAATCAGTGCTCCAAAGAAGTCTCGCTTCCCAGCGGGCAAAAGGGCCATGCGGAAAAAAGTGTCCAAACCAGAAATGCAGGACCGGCCATGGAGAAATGGGAGCCTTGCTACGCTGATGGGTGGGATGTAAATTGCCAACAGCCATTCTGGAGAAGTATACGGTGTGTTCTGAAACATCTAAAAAACACAGCTTGGAGAGCATAGGGCACTTCCACTCATGGGCGTATAAATTGGGAAAACTAAAAATCAGCAAGACACAGGCACCCCAAAGTTTAGGGCTGCTCTGTTGACAAGAACCCCCACTTCATTACACCTTAAATATCCTAGGAAAGCGAAAAATGGATAAAGAAGTTGTGGTCCTCATGTACAATGGAATATCACTCAGCCATGAAATCAACGTCATAAGGCTAGTAGCAGCACGATGAGTGGATTTAGGTACGACGATTCTAAGTGAAATAAGTCACACAGAAAAAGACACTTATCATAAGATATCACTTAGAGAGGGAATGTAAAAACCGCTACACTTGAACTGAATTACAAAACAGAACAGAGTCACACGTTTAGGAAACACACTATGGCTGCTGAACGGGAAAGGTGAGGTGGGTTGATGCATAAAACAAGGGTTTCAAATTAGCTCTGATACCGTTCCATAAACCCAATATGTAAGAGACAAGACCTATTCCTTTTTCAGTGAACTGGACTCAACACCCCCTATTCACCGCCCAAGAATATATCTGACTAGTAAGAATCTTCAAACCTATGTATTGATATCTCTCCGTAAGTGTGTCAAGGGGGTGTAAAGCGGCATAAACACAGCCGTGAAAAGCAGCTAAACCCCAATATAAAAATAAATTACTTTTCAAAACCCGTGAAACAAAGACAGTGAAAGAGAGAGAAATTCTTACAAAATTCGTTCAGGGGCTGTGATGCAACTGGATTGACCATATCTAGACCCACAGCTGATTGAGACATAAGGGTGGACACTCTTGGGGCTGAGAGGTTCGGTGAGGTTGGGTGAGCCAACGCAGACCCTTTCAAGTAATACTGCATGGTACCCATCCCATGGGTCCCAAATCTCCAGGTTCAAGGGCATCTTCCTACGTCGAAAACAGGCATGAGAAACCCACAAGATGGTACACCGTGTGATCGGGAAAGGTTTCTAAAACGCACCTCATTTCTCATCTCCTTTGCTCGGGTTCGCCATTCCAGCCGATTTACTAGCCATCTCCCTCCTTGGAGAATCAGCACCTTTAACCTCCTGTTCCGTACAGGTTGCAATTTGTCCTGAGGATGAAGGGGAAGAGGGGGAACCAATGAGAGACTAGCTCTAGGTGTTGGGACAGGCACAGGTCACTCTATTTTCCCATCAGGAAGAAGAATTAAGCACAAGCTCAGCCTGCCCCCCAGAACCAGAAGAGGGCCTGAAGCAATCCTGCGTTTGGCGGCCAGCTCCCAAAAAAGCGAGTTGAAAAATGGAGCTCAGGGGCACTGCAAATCACAAACCTGCAGAGTTTTAAATGATACCTCTCGTCCACAAATATACTAAGGGAAGGCCACGAAGAGGCTTTGAAAGCAAGGCAGAATTGCAGGAAACAGATTTCAGGAGGTAGATTCGAATCGCCTTGAAAGCACATGAAAAGCGGCAAAACGTGGACAATGATGCCCTTGGCCAAAAAGGGCGTATGCGTTTTTTCCTGAATATATTCAGGAAAAAACGCATACGCCCTTTTTGGCCAACCAAGCAACCTGGAAAGGCCAATCAGCGCTCCAAAGAAGTCTCGCTTCCCAGCGGGCAAAAGGGCCATGCGGAAAAAAGTGTCCAAACCAGAAATGCAGGACCGGCCATGGAGAAATGGGAGCCTTGCTACGCTGATGGGTGGGATGTAAATTGCCAACAGCCACTCTGGAGAAGTGTACGGTGTGTTCTGAAACATCTAAAAAACACAGCTTGGAGAGCATAGGGCACTTCCACTCATGGGCGTATAACTTGGGAAAACTAAAAATCAGCAAGACACAGGCACCCCAAAGTTTAGGGCTGCTCTGTTGACAAGAACCCCCACTTCATTACACCTTAAATATCCTAGGAAAGCGAAAAATGGATAAAGAAGTTGTGGTCCTCATGTACAATGGAATATCACTCAGCCATGAAATCCACGTCATAAGGCTAGTAGCAGCACGATGAGTGGATTTAGGTACGACGATTCTAAGTGAAATAAGTCACACAGAAAAAGACACTTATCATAAGATATCACTTAGAGAGGGAATGTAAAAACCGCTACACTTGAACTGAATTACAAAACAGAACAGAGTCACACGTTTAGAAAACACACTATGGCTGCTGAACGGGAAAGGTGAGGTGGGGTGATGCATAAAACAAGGGTTTCAAATTAGCTCCGATACCGTTCCATAAACCCAATATGTAAGAGACAAGACCTATTCCTTTTTCAGTGAACTGGACTCAACACCCCCTATTCACCGCACAAGAATATATCTGACTAGGAAGAATCTTCAAACCTATGTATTGATATCTCTCCGTAAGTGAGTCAAGGGGGTGTAAAGCGGCATAAACACAGCCGTGAAAAGCAGCTAAACCCCAATATAAAAATAAATTACTTTTCAAAACCCGTGAAACAAAGACAGTGAAAGAGAGAGAAATTCTTACAAAATTCGTTCAGGGGCTGTGATGCAACCTGGATTGACCATATCTAGACCCACAGCTGATTGAGACATAAGGGTGGACACTCTTGGGGCTGAGAGGTTCGGTGAGGTTGGGTGAGCCAACGCAGACCCTTTCAAGTAATACTGCATGGTACCCATCCCATGGGTCCCAAATCTCCAGGTTCAAGGGCATCTTCCTACGTCGAAAACAGGCATGAGAAACCCAGAAGATGGTACACCGTGTGATCGGGAAAGGTTTCTAAAACGCACCTCATTTCTCATCTCCTTTGCTCGGGTTCGCCATTCCAGCCGATTTACTAGCCATCTCCCTCCTTGGAGAATCAGCACCTTTAACCTCCTGTTCCGTACAGGTTGCAATTTGTCCTGAGGATGAACGGGAAGAGGGGGAACCAATGAGAGACTAGCTCTAGGTGTTGGGACAGGCACAGGTCACTCTATTTTCCCATCAGGAAGAAGAATTAAGCACAAGCTCAGCCTGCCCCCCAGAACCAGAAGAGGGCCTGAAGCAATCCTGCGTTTGGCGGCCAGCTCCCAAAAAAGCGAGTTGAAAAATGGAGCTCAGGGGCACTGCAAATCACAAACCTGCAGAGTTTTAAATGATAACTCTCGTCCACAAATATACTAAGGGAAGGCCACGAAGAGGCTTTGAAAGCAAGGCAGAATTGCAGGAAACAGATTTCAGGAGGTAGATTCGAATCGCCTTGAAAGCACATGAAAAGCGGCAAAACGTGGACAATGATGCCCTTGGCCAAAAAGGGCGTATGCGTTTTTTCCTGAATATATTCAGGAAAAAACGCATACGCCCTTTTTGGCCAACCAAGCAACCTGGAAAGGCCAATCAGCGCTCCAAAGAAGTCTCGCTTCCCAGCGGGCAAAAGGGCCATGCGGAAAAAAGTGTCCAAACCAGAAATGCAGGACCGGCCATGGAGAAATGGGAGCCTTGCTACGCTGATGGGTGGGATGTAAATTGCCAACAGCCACTCTGGAGAAGTGTACGGTGTGTTCTGAAACATCTAAAAAACACAGCTTGGAGAGCATAGGGCACTTCCACTCATGGGCGTATAAATTGGGAAAACTAAAAATCAGCAAGACACAGGCACCCCAAAGTTTAGGGCTGCTCTGTTGAAAAGAACCCCCACTTCATTACACCTTAAATATCCTAGGAAAGCGAAAAATGGATAAAGAAGTTGTGGTCCTCATGTACAATGGAATATCACTCAGCCATGAAATCAACGTCATAAGGCTAGTAGCAGCACGATGAGTGGATTTAGGTACGACGATTCTAAGTGAAATAAGTCACACAGGAAAAGACACTTATCATAAGATATCACTTAGAGAGGGAATGTAAAAACCGCTACACTTGAACTGAATTACAAAACAGAACAGAGTCACACGTTTAGAAAACACACTATGGCTGCTGAACGGGAAAGGTGAGGTGGGGTGATGCATAAAACAAGGGTTTCAAATTAGCTCCGATACCTTTCCATAAACCCAATATGTAAGAGACAAGACCTATTCCTTTTTCAGTGAACTGGACTCAACACCCCCTATTCACCGCACAAGAATATATCTGACTAGTAAGAATCTTCAAACCTATGTATTGATATCTCTCTGTAAGTGAGTCAAGGGGGTGTAAAGCGGCATAAACACAGCCGTGAAAAGCAGCTAAACCCCATTATAAAAATAAATTACTTTTCAAAACCCGTGAAACAAAGACAGTGAAAGAGAGAGAAATTCTTACAAAATTCGTTCAGAGGCTGTGATGCAACCTGGATTGACCATATCTAGACCCACAGCTGATTGAGACATAAGGGTGGACACTCTTGGGGCTGAGAGGTTCGGTTAGGTTGGGTGAGCCAACGCAGACCCTTTCAAGTAATACTGCATGGTACCCATCCCATGGGTCCCAAATCTCCAGGTTCAAGGGCATCTTCCTACGTCGAAAACAGGCATGAGAAACCCAGAAGATGGTACACCGTGTGATCGGGAAAGGTTTCTAAAACGCACCTCATTTCTCATCTCCTTTGCTCGGGTTCGCCATTCCAGCCGATTTACTAGCCATCTCCCTCCTTGGAGAATCAGCACCTTTAACCTCCTGTTCCGTACAGGTTGCAATTTGTCCTGAGGATGAAGGGGAAGAGGGGGAATCAATGAGAGACTAGCTCTAGGTGTTGGGACAGGCACAGGTCACTCTATTTTCCCATCAGGAAGAAGAATTAAGCACAAGCTCAGCCTGCCCCCCAGAACCAGAAGAGGTCCTGAAGCAATCCTGCGCTTTTGCGGCCAGCTCCCAAAAAAGCAAGTTGAAAAATGGAGCTCAGGGGCACTGCAATTCACAAACCTGCAGAGTTTTAAATGATACCTCTCGTCCACAAATATACTAAGGGAAGGCAACGAAGAGGCTTTGAAAGCAAGGCAGAATTGCAGGAAACAGATTTCAGGAGGTAGATTCGAATCGCCTTGAAAGCACATGAAAAGCGGCAAAACGTGGACAATGATGCCCTTGGCCAAAAAGGGCGTATGCGTTTTTTCCTGAATATATTCAGGAAAAAACGCATACGCCCTTTTTGGCCAACCAAGCAACCTGGAAAGGCCAATCAGCGCTCCAAAGAAGTCTCGCTTCCCAGCGGGCAAAAGGGCCATGCGGAAAAAAGTGTCCAAACCAGAAATGCAGGACCGGCCATGGAGAAATGGGAGCCTTGCTACGCTGATGGGTGGGATGTAAATTGCCAACAGCCACTCTGGAGAAGTGTACGGTGTGTTCTGAAACATCTAAAAAACACAGCTTGGAGAGCATAGGGCACTTCCACTCATGGGCGTATAAATTGGGAAAACTAAAAATCAGCAAGACACAGGCACCCCAAAGTTTAGGGCTGCTCTGTTGACAAGAACCCCCACTTCATTACACCTTAAATATCCTAGGAAAGCGAAAAATGGATAAAGAAGTTGTGGTCCTCATGTACAATGGAATATCACTCAGCCATGAAATCAACGTCATAAGGCTAGTAGCAGCACGATGAGTGGATTTAGGTACGACGATTCTAAGTGAAATAAGTCACACAGGAAAAGACACTTATCATAAGATATCACTTAGAGAGGGAATGTAAAAACCGCTACAATTGAACTGAATTACAAAACAGAACAGAGTCACACGTTTAGGAAACACACTATGGCTGCTGAACGGGAAAGGTGAGGTGGGGTGATGCATAAAACAAGGGTTTCAAATTAGCTCCGATACCGTTCCATAAACCCAATATGTAAGAGACAAGACCTATTCCTTTTTCAGTGAACTGGACTCAATACCCCCTATTCACCGCACAAGAATATATCTGACTAGTAAGAATCTTCAAACCTATGTATTGATATCTCTCCGTAAGTGAGTCAAGGGGGTGTAAAGCGGCATAAACACAGCCGTGAAAAGCAGCTAAACCCCATTATAAAAATAAATTACTTTTCAAAACCCGTGAAACAAAGACAGTGAAAGAGAGAGAAATTCTTACAAAATTCGTTCAGGGGCTGTGATGCAACCTGGATTGACCATATCTAGACCCACAGCTGATTGAGACATAAGGGTGGACACTCTTGGGGCTGAGAGGTTCGGTGAGGTTGGGTGAGCCAACGCAGACCCTTTCAAGTAATACTGCATGGTACCCATCCCATGGGTCCCAAATCTCCAGGTTCAAGGGCATCTTCCTACGTCGAAAACAGGCATGAGAAACCCAGAAGATGGTACACCGTGTGATCGGGAAAGGTTTCTAAAACGCACCACATTTCTCATCTCCTTTGCTCGGGTTCGCCATTCCAGCCGATTTACTAGCCATCTCCCTCCTTGGAGAATCAGCACCTTTAACCTCCTGTTCCGTACAGGTTGCTATTTGTCCTGAGGATGAAGGGGAAGAGGGGGAACCAATGAGAGACTAGCTCTAGGTGTTGGGACAGGCACAGGTCACTCTATTTTCCCATCAGGAAGAAGAATTAAGCACAAGCTCAGCCTGCCCCCCAGAACCAGAAGAGGGCCTGAAGCAATCCTGCGCTTTTGCGGCCAGCTCCCAAAAAAGCGAGTTGAAAAATGGAGCTCAGGGGCACTGCAATTCACAAACCTGCAGAGTTTTAAATGATACCTCTCGTCCACAAATATACTAAGGGAAGGCAACGAAGAGGCTTTGAAAGCAAGGCAGAATTGCAGGAAACAGATTTCAGGAGGTAGATTCGAATCGCCTTGAAAGCACATGAAAAGCGGCAAAACGTGGACAATGATGCCCTTGGCCAAAAAGGGCGTATGCGTTTTTTCCTGAATATATTCAGGAAAAAACGCATACGCCCTTTTTGGCCAACCAAGCAACCTGGAAAGGCCAATCAGTGCTCCAAAGAAGTCTCGCTTCCCAGCGGGCAAAAGGGCCATGCGGAAAAAAGTGTCCAAACCAGAAATGCAGGACCGGCCATGGAGAAATGGGAGCCTTGCTACGCTGATGGGTGGGATGTAAATTGCCAACAGCCATTCTGGAGAAGTATACGGTGTGTTCTGAAACATCTAAAAAACACAGCTTGGAGAGCATAGGGCACTTCCACTCATGGGCGTATAAATTGGGAAAACTAAAAATCAGCAAGACACAGGCACCCCAAAGTTTAGGGCTGCTCTGTTGACAAGAACCCCCACTTCATTACACCTTAAATATCCTAGGAAAGCGAAAAATGGATAAAGAAGTTGTGGTCCTCATGTACAATGGAATATCACTCAGCCATGAAATCAACGTCATAAGGCTAGTAGCAGCACGATGAGTGGATTTAGGTACGACGATTCTAAGTGAAATAAGTCACACAGAAAAAGACACTTATCATAAGATATCACTTAGAGAGGGAATGTAAAAACCGCTACACTTGAACTGAATTACAAAACAGAACAGAGTCACACGTTTAGGAAACACACTATGGCTGCTGAACGGGAAAGGTGAGGTGGGTTGATGCATAAAACAAGGGTTTCAAATTAGCTCCGATACCGTTCCATAAACCCAATATGTAAG